>NC_081186.1:4536653-4748413 GCF_029867415.1 Vicia villosa
TAACAGGTTTGGTTTTCTTTCCCATGATCATTGGGAGCAGAGAAACTTAAGAAAATATGTTTCCACCCTGATACATTCTTTTGGGAAAAAATGAAATGGCAAAGGAGAAGAAAAAGGGTGCCCAAAAATAATATAAGGGAAACCCCAATGGAACAATCCATACTGTCACCCAATGAAGTATCTACCACGAGAAGTGGGAAAATCGCTACACCTAGAAGACGCGTGTAAGAAACAAGGACAAGTTAGTTTTCCTCAAAAACACCATCTTAAGGTGAATTAACCTGCACCCATGCTCTGTCTCCCACTAAAACACTCCAAGCTTTCAATAGTGATAAGCGTCTCAAGGTCTAATCTGAAGAAATAAGACATCCCCCTCTGAAGTCCATGCATTTAAGGAGCGTCGCCTTCAGCTGAAGGGCCTACCCCTAATAAATATTTGCCTCAAGTTGAGGGACTCGCTCTTTAACAAGTAGTCGTCTTCGACCGAGGACTCGCCTCTTAATGCATGGTCGCCTCCTTCCAAGAGACCCACTAGGACGAGGAGCACCCTGTAAACGAAAAAAGGTCTTAAAAACACTTTGTCCTTAGCAAAGCCCTCGTGCTTGAGGGACAATGTAGTTTTATATTTGTGAGCATCCTAAATTAGGGCGTCCTTTCCCAAGAGTTGTATCACCCAAGTGGTAACATAAAGACTCGCCTTTATCACTGATTATGTTGCGTTGTTAGTCAAATAAAAGGGATTCATCCTCTGTCCCCTAAAGGATAGGTGGTCAAGAACTTCTCGTGATCAAGAGGGAGCATTTGTCGCCACTCAGCGTTACCCGAACCCTAGGCCCAAGAGACCTCTATAAATACTATCTCCCCAAGTGATGAGGGATAGATCATAATAAGCTTATACTTGAGCACATTGTTCATCTACAGAGTCTCTCACCTCACGTAGCAGGACCCCTAAAACCATCGTAAAACATCACTATACAAGGCTTCTCGCCATCGGGGGCAAGGCCTAACCACCATATAGCATTATAAACCTACTAAAATCTCTGAGTCTCCCTGCCCTTGCAGAAGAAACACACACTTGTACTTTTTGACCATACAAGAATGTATGTATCAATTTTACTTTTTCCAATATGTACTACTACTTTTCCTATATTGTCAATTTTTAGTAATGAAGCTTTTATTTATGTTGATTAAATATTTTATTACTTTTTTAACAATTTTATTTAAAAAAATGAATAATGTACTCATATATTTTTCATGCAAAATTAATTAACAACTAATAGTTAATATCAAAAAAGACCTCTTTAAAATCATATTGTATGACTTTAAATAGCCCTAACTTATTAATTTTATTTTTCTCATTCTTCAATTACGATTATTTTATGTTATATTATATATTTAATTTCAAGACTATTTTATAAATTTTTTATTTCTATTTCTATAATATTTTATGGTATCTATATTTATTTTTAATTAAAATCAATACAAACAATTTATTATTTCTTCAATCTTAATCATTTTCAATTTTGAACGTAGGCGTAATTTTAGGCACAATTTTATTACTGGTTGAGCCATAAAAAAACCGTGCGCACCACCCATCTTCCAATCCAACAAGTCATCCATTCGTCACCAATCAAACCCAAAAAAATGAATGAATACTAATTGTCAGTGAAGCAGTTACAAAAGAACAAAACAAGTAACTATTAAAAAAAAAAGTTTTATTATTACATTTATTTCAATTAAAAAACAAAAAATATATATAATATATTGACAATACAACATAATAGAATGACAAATAGAGTGTTGGTGTATCAATCAATGAATGATATCTAAAAAAAGAGAGCAAGATATCTAAAAAAGAGAGCAAGAAAATAGTCCAAGTAACTACCTTTATCTTCATCTTGTTCTTAGATCCAACAAAAGACTGTATAATCAAATGGCGAAAAAAGCTGTGTTGATTGGGATCAACTATCCTGGAACAAAAGCAGAGTTACGAGGATGTGTCAACGATGTCTGGAGGATGCACAAATGCTTGATCCAACGATACGGATTTTCCGAAGACGACATCACCGTTTTGATCGACACCCGATTCGTCCTACACGGAGCCGACAGGAAAGAACATACGTCGTGTGCTGTCCAAGTTGATCCGATCCGCCGAGGAAGGAGATGTGCTGTTCGTTCATTATAGTGGACATGGCACACGTCTTCCTGCTGAAACTGGAGAGGATGATGATACTGGTTTTGATGAATGTATCGTTCCTTCTGATATGAATCTCATCACTGGTTTGTAACCAAAACTTTCCAATTATATTATAGCATATTCTTATTTCTTTTATCTTTTTCTCTATTTAAATGTTTTTCTCTGCTTTTGGATCTTTCAGTTTAAGATTAACAAAAGATTAATATTTTTTTGACAAAAAGTGTCTTGAGATTGAGATATACTATTTCAGTGTATCTTTTGGTTTGGTTTGATTTGATTTGATGATAAGGAATCACCAGATAACTCTTGTTCGATTTGATTATTAAAATTGTATTGATAGTTTCTGGTTGGTTCATAATTTTTTCTATTCTCATCCTTGATTGTCATCATTATTTTGGTTTTCTTGTTAGTTTTATTAGTTAGTATTGGGTCTTTATTTGAGGTAGAATAGAACAGTGTTGAATTGACGTGATAATTTGTGTCTGCAGATGATGATTTCAAGGAATTTGTGAATGGGATTCCTAGAGGATGTAGGCTGACAATTGGTATCTGATTCTTGCCATAGTGGTGGCTTAATTGAAGAAGCTAAAGAGCAGATAGGAGGAGAGCACAAAAAGGAGAAGGAGAAGAGGAAAAATCTGGATCTGGATCTGGCTTTGGATTCTCAAGCTTTCTGCATAGGAAAGTTGAGGATGCCATTGAGTCCAGGGGATTTCACGTCCCTTCGGGATTGCGCCGTCATGCACACAGGGATCAAGAAGATGCAGAAGCTGAAGATGGGGACAGCCAACTCCCACATGGGGAATATGGTTATGTAAAGAATAAGTCTCTGCCACTCTCAACCCTCATTGAGATACTCAAGCAGAAAACTGGAAAAGATGATATAGATGTTGGAAAACTGAGACCTACCCTTTTTGATGTTTTTGGGGAAGATGCTAGCCCTAAAGTGAAGAAGTTTATGAAGGTTATCCTGAACAAACTCCAACAAGGAGGTGGTGAAGGTGAACATGGTGGGATTACTGGGAATGGTGGGTAGTCTTGCCCAACAGTTTCTCAAGCAAAAAGCTGGATGAGAATGATGAGGGATATGCAAAACCTGCCATGGAGACAGAAGTGGGAAGTAAACATGAAGTGTATGCTGGATCATCAAAGCGCGGTATGCCGAGCGGTGGGGATTCTGATGAGCGGCTGTCAGACAGACCAGACTTCAGCAGATGCTTGTCCTGCCGGAAATGCAGCTAATGCTTATGGAGCTTTCAGTAATGCAATACAAGCTATAATTGAGGAGTACTGATGGTTCAGTTACATATTCAGAGCTTGTTCACAAGGCTAGACAGAAGCTACAGAAGGCCGGATTCACTCAAAAGCCTGGACTCTACTGCAGTGATCACCATGTTGATGAACCATTCGTGTGCTGATAAGTTCTGATGCAGACGAAGAGAATAATGAGTGTTCCCCTCCTGTGGATGCAAAATTTGCATTGTATTTATTTTTTTCAAACTTGGCGAGTGAGATGCAGTTGAACAATTGCAATTGGTGTGTTTCTGTATGATACAGTTGTATTACTTGTTTGGATAATCAGTATTTGCTCTAAAGGAATATTTACTTATATTATAAATATAAAAAATATTAAAAAAAAAAAAAAAATATGTATTTCAACTATTATATTAATAATCATTGATAAATTTGATACAAATTGGTTCAAAGTCAGACTGGATTATGTGATTATAGCAGCCTTTTCAAGACTAGACTATTTAATACAGCCTAGCCATCTACTGTCTAGTGAATTATCTTTTACAAATATACAAAATCGAATTATATGCTAAAATGGGAGATAAAAAAAATTGATAACTAAATGAGACTGCACAATTGTGTTGAATGGCACAGAGGATGAATCTTTTCCTCCCAAAAAATTCAGCATCAAGGTTGAGCCTTTTCCTAAAACATTAATTGCCTTGTTGACTTGCAGAGGACAGTGAATACTGGAGACGTCAAGCAACTATCAAAAAGGCTTCAAACTTTGTTATAAAGAAAATGCGAGGCTTCAAACTTAGTTAAAACAAAAATGTGAGCAAAGTCTACTATCACACGTCATCATCAATTTCTTGAACCCATGCTAAACCTGTGAATTATATCAGTAGGTTAGTTTCTTGATTGACTTTGACAAATGAATGGGATGAAAACTTATATCAATTTTCTACCTTGAAGAACAGTTTTCAACAGCAGCATTAGGAACAAGAAGCCCAACAATTCGTTTGCTATCCACAGTAGTAGTTTCTATGCGAACAACTCGTAGCCTCCTATGGCTTAGGCGGGCCTGTACATATTTGATCATCAATTTAGTTTTTTTTCGAGATATATATTTAAGTAATTTCTGAGGCCACTGCCAACAAAAAGATATCAAATAATCAGTCACCCTTGAAGTCATGAAGTATAATGGTCTAAACTAAACAACGGGACCAAGAGCCACCTTACAAAAAAAAACCTTTTCAAGCAGATATTAATAATTCATTTAGTTGAAAGTTCTTCTACAATGCAAACTCGATTGTGCGAACACTTTACTAAAATTTATATCAGAATCCAAGCCATCCATTACAATTTTGACAATGAAAAATCTCGAGATTGAAAAACTCAAACCAGCATATAAATAATAGGACAAAGTGACAAACCAATGCATGAGTTGATATTTTAGCATCAGCAATACAATATTTTCTCAATAAAATGTTTTAGTTTTTGTTTTTCATATATGCTGAAGAAATACCTGCTTAGAAAGGGCCTTTTCTATTGTTCCCCAAACAGGAAGAATGAGGCCACCCAATACATTTACTTCCTGTAGTCTTCTTCCACTGTACAGAAGCTGCCAATCTTACAATTGGGACCGTGCATGCACTTCCAAAAAAGGGAAAAGAGAAGTGGGTGTTAAACAGTTTAGAGTACGTGTGGATTACAATTTTTATCATCTCAGTTCTAATGCATCTTTCAGGTAATATAATACCATTCAGGCATCATACATGGCTATATACTGATCGATGGTGTTAGACAGTACAGATAATAACATCAAGGAAGAAAATACAATATATGTCTAAGTATATGACTAAGTTAAGAATAAATGACTATTGTCCAAGAAATTCACAACAAACAGCTCGAGTCAGTTCTATGTACGACAAATGTGTCAGGAATTCACAAGAGAGAGAGAGAGAGAGAGAGAGGAGAGAGAGAGAGAGAGAGAGAGAGAGAGAAGAGAGGAGAGGAGGAAGGAGGGAGAGAGGGAGAGAGAGAGAGAGAGAGGAGGAGAGAGAGAGGGGGAGAGAGAGAGGGGAGATGAGAGGGAGAGAGAGAGAGAGAGAGAGAGATAAAGAAAGTACAATAGCATATTAGTTGATCTTAGAAAAACATAGTATGTATGACTGCAATATTTGCTTAGTCTACTTCCTTAAACGATTTATTTATGAATCTGTAGTTAATACAGGTGTGGCAGTACTGTATGTGGCGGAAAAAATTGCAAAGAAAATGAGCAGAACAGAGAAGACGAGTGGAAAAAAATGCCCTCGTTTTTTATCATTTTTTTACTTCTGCAACCTCTCCCTTCCCTATCAACCTCTCTTCTATTTCGTTACTTACTCTCTCTCTCTCTGCGAGAAAGCGACCTCACTTCTCCCCTTGTTTTTCTCTCCCCTAAATTTGGCGTAGCACCCTTGCCTCTACCCGACAAACCACTAAGGCATTTTGGTGGTCATCCACCATGCTACGCTACCCGTCATTGACTACATACTTATGAATAGAGGAATGAAGAAATTGACAGTAAGAGAGGAGGAATGATATTATTCTTTAAATTTTATATAACCACTGGCTACAAACCTATATATAATAAATAAACTATTCCCTATGCAGTTTTAGCAAAACTGGTACCCTAATTAACCTGCAACAAGCAACACTAGATTTTTACCGTAAAGCCTCGAGAATTCAATATTTCATTTCAGTAACATTTGGTTTCATTGAAAACTAACAAACAGGAAATACCTTCTAAAGAAAATACCTGTTTAGATGAAACTTCATATTCCTCTTCCCAACCAGTTTGAGCCTTTTCTAAGGATAAAACTTTTCTGTATTTACTTTTCAATTCAGATAGAGGCATCTCCCTAAGGGATTGAAGGGAAACCATGATCAAAATACAAAAAAAAAATAAAATGAAATGCCCAACAAAGCCTAACTGCTAGAATACATACCGGTTTGATTCCCCAACAGGTGGACGGACTATCTTATACATACCCGAAGCAGAACTGGAACTGCGCGAGGGACAAAAATGAGGAAATACAAATCAATAAGAAGATCGAGTGAAGAACAGAAGGACTTAAGCAAATCAAGAAGATCATGTATGCCGCATGAGGTTACAACACCATGCCATGATCTGTATGTGATCATGTCTAACATTATAATGAATTAATACATTGAAAGCATGTAGTATATTCTCCTAAAATTCTCTTAAGCAAGTCAAATATCATGATGATATCGAAAAGTATATTGAGAAAAATGAACATCTTGAACTGGGCATCAGACGTTAGTAAAAACCAGTGCAGAAATCAAGTTTGATAAATGAATCTCCTAATTTAGTAACCAGAAAAAGGAAAACTAAGAAAGAATAAAGCAAACAAAAGGAAATTATGAGGCCAGCTATCTCTACTTTTTTGGAGTATCCAAGCACATGTGAACATAAATAATAAATATAAGCTCAGGTTTTTAATTTGGCAACCTAACTCAGCAGAGAGAAATGCTTGATAATTAGTTAATACAGTTAATATTCAATGAAATTGAATCTGAACTAAGGAAACAGGAATACATAATGAAAAACGATACCTTTCAAACGCTAAAATGAAATGACGTTTTCCCAACCATTCCCTCTTGGACTCATAGAAGCCATCATTGGCTGAGCCAAGCCCATCCTTCTGTTTTTCATTCAGCATGTTACTTGCTGACTGACATGTAAACAACAAGAAAGTCAGTATTTTCCGTTTGAGTAACGCACACTAGTTGGGTCAAACAGAAAAGAACAAGCACCTCCCACGTGATCCCCCGATCCAAGATGAATGTAAACAGAACAGTTGAAGCCGCAGTTAATTGATCAATGTGAACTGTCTGCATGTAACGAAAATTTCTCTAGTCCATATCAGCAATATAACAAAGACTAAAAGAACAAAGACGAGATTTTTTTTCTCTAATGAGAAAAAATGAAGGAGTACAGCTCAAAATATAGGAGTAGAATTGGTTCTAAACAAGGTGTAGAAAATAATTCTGATGTATTTCAAAGTAGTAAAAAGAGTATATGCAGTAATTCATTTAAATAGACTAGTCTAAACCAAATGGGGCTGATATATGGGCTGAGCGTACAATTATTATAAATAATAATTACAAATATACATTATTTACAACACAAGGAAACAATTTTGCACACATGAAATGAAAAGATCCTAAGATCAGCTCAAATATCAAAATGATATTTGGAGCAGTTTGATACAACGCAATTATAATTAACACTGAGGAAGGAATAAGGAAAGAAGTTGATAACATAAATATTGAGCAGACACAAGTTTAGCAAACAAACCTTTGGAGTCCCCTGTAGTTCTATAACATTAGCTTTCAAGTCAACTATTCCTGTGTCGAGGTTACCTTCAATGCGTGCATTCCGAACGAGAAGATCCAAGATGCTCACAAATAACTCAAATAGCCTGTTGATACAGTAGTATTTAGCATATTGAATTTAGTACTATAAATTAGAAGCATCAAGACATTCAATATACATAGGACACACCCGTTTTGAATATCAGGAGGTAGACCCAAAAGCCGGTTGAGGAATCGTCCAACTTCGTGCATATCTGAATCAATAATTCGACCAGATAACCTTCCAGGATCTTTACCGTTTCCTATAAAATAGAAATCACGTGTATAGTCAAAAGGTTAGGTAGTGCAATTTGGTATCACAACAATACTTCAACAATGAACTTAACCACTCCATTGAATGTTTAGTTGAGGGTAGTAATGAATTACCAAGAACTGTGTCCCTAACTATCCCAACAGATACAAGAGCAGCTTTTGCCTGCGTAATGAAATCTTGAATAGTATCTGGTCTCTCAGATGAACATCCTGGAGGAACAACAGGTAGAGAATCCTAGAAAACAGTTTGTCATTAGATGGATTTGAGCACTCTTTTCATATATATGGGGACGACTCTAGTAAGAACACTTGGTTACTTTGTGAAATGAAAACAATTACCCTTAACCACCAAATTTAAATCAATGCTCAGATTACATTTTAATGTCACAGAACTTTATTCCTTTCTCTGTTGCTTCGCCTTCGCCGCCCTTTTTCTTCACTCATGGTTCTTCGCAAAACAAATCCCAAGAGGCGGCTCAAAAAAAAACACTTTGCACAACAAAAATAGTCATGAATGATATACCAATGCACATCAAAACACACTCGAACACCAAAGCTCAATCCAGTGATTGTGGCAGTATCACTCACTGATGCCCATTAAGTAGTCAGTTATGCGTATACACACCAAAGCTCAATCCAGTGATTGTGGCAGTATCACTCACCGATGCCCATTAAGTAGTCAGTTATGCGTATACACACCAAAGCTCAATCCAGTGATTGTGGCAGTATCACTCACCGATGTCCATTAAGTAGTCAGTTTTACGTATACAGGATCTTTACTAGTAAAGATATAATTACTCTTAGGAATATGGGTTTGGCTTAACTCATCCTTACAAAAGCGACTTGTAGGTTGAGGATTATCCACACTTACAAACAAATGTTCTTGCCATATATTATCCGATGTGGAACTCTTAATACACCCTCTCACACCCAGGACTAGATATATGGAGCGTGAAAATAAATGGTGGCCCAACAAATCTTACACTAGGCTCTGATACCATTTTAAGAATGTGGGTTTGGCCTAACTCATCCCTACAAAATTGGCTTGTAGGGTGGGGATTGTCCCCACTTTTAAACACATGTTCAAACCATATATTATCCGATGTGACCCAACAAATCTTACACAAAGCTCTGATATCATCTTAAGAATGTGGGTTAGGCCTAACTCATCCTTACAAAACCGGCTTGTAGAGTGGGGATTTCCCCCACTTATAAACACATGTTCAGGCCATATATTGTCCGATGTGGGACTCTTAACGTATACTAATAGCCAACACTAGTTAATTAGCATTCAAATTCAACATAAATCCTCGCAGGATTAAAGAAAAGTTGGAATTTCACTATACTCAATTTTACGTCATTGTTATGCTTCTGGTGTTGACTAGTTGGCGTCATCTTGAAGGACCCTCACACAAGTAAATTAAATTGAATAAAAGAATAATTAATTGGTATGCTAATCACACCCAAACATTGGGTCTGGTCCAGCTTACTAGATTATACCAGTTTGCTATTGTAGAATTTGGGTGAAGTCGCCATTGTAGATGAGAAAAGGAAGAAGGTTCAGTCACATGATACTTTAATTTAAAATGTAATATGAGCCATTCATGCAAATCTAACAGTTAGATCAATTGTTCTCGTCTCTCACAATAACCAAGTATTCTCGCCGGAGTTGTCCCCTATATATTTGTATGTGTATGTGTGATTGTATGCCTCCCTATTTCAAAGAATAATATGAAACCTGCTCCATTATTCCTTTGTACATAATCACCAGAGCCCTCTTTCCATAAGCACTATCATAATTATAAGCACTTAATGAAGGCCCAGCCCTGTAAGACATAAAGGAAGTCAGGAACATAGACAAAGATGTAAAAGTTCACTGATCCAAACACATTGAAAATAAAAAAACAGGTAAATCCAACATGCCTGCGGTCGCCTTGAGTCAAAGCACCGAGAGATTCTAATCTCTTCGCAACAATTGATGCAAATCGTCGTTCTCCACCAAGATTAGTAAAGAGTATCCTGATGCATTTATGAGCATAGAGATCAGGTAAACTGGTGTAAACTGGCGGGATAATATCAACAAAAACTATTGCTGGAATCATTTCATATCCAGTCTAAGGAGATTACATCTTAACTTCTATAGAATTTATGAAACAGTGCATAGTATACACCAGAATATAGCATTTTGACAAAGCAGTATAACCTATTTTATCAATCTCGGATAGAAGCACTGCGCAGCCATCTCCAAAAATGGAATGGAAAAGGAGCAGGGAGCAGAACGGACGATATTTTAGTGACGTGGACACTAATACCGTTATTACTAATGAAAACATAATTGTTAAAAACTAAAATAAATTAATCAAAATTTATGAAGTATTCATATTTAGAAATAAAAGTCTAAAATAATCTTGCTATCCTTAAAAAGTTAAGGGTAATATCATATACGGATGACGTGCTGCTCAGTGCAGTGATGCTCTCCAATCTCATTATTGTAGTCGAACCAGCCGAGTCACCCATTTGTGACGGAACGGCACGGTCTGACGCAGTTTTCTTGGTTTTGCTGTTCCGTGCCGAGATAACGGCCGGGACCGCTGAGGTTAACAACTTATGTCTTGGGTTGAAACTTGAAACAATTGAAATTATCTGGTTACAGTAAGACAGTAGAATGGTGAAAAAGAGAGATATGAGACTCTCAATATTTCTATTAGATCAATGTATATCAAACACCGTAGTATCAATGTTTTGGACACACCTTTGACACTCATACTTCTTTAACATGTGTCACACACTACTCACTAACTCAGTGGGTGTCCAGTTAAAAAAAACTTTAAGATAGGGATCAAACAATTTTGTCCAACCATTGCTTAAGCCATTTTGAACTTATATGTCTGAAACTGAACACTTTGGTTTCGGGCGTCGGTTTTAAGTTAACTATTTTGCAGATAATGAAACCAGAGAGACAGCAAGTTAACAAATTAATTTAGTCAACATAAATAACAATATGAAAAGCAAGCAAACAGAGCGAATGCAATTCATTCTAATCAATAACCTGTATTCTGGTGCTGAAGCTTGATTTGATCTATGAGTTCTTCCAAACTGCTGAATTGCACGGTCAGCACTCCACGGAAGCTCTAGCGTTAAATGAACCCTTCTTTTCTGTTATGTAAAGATCACAGGGCATAAAATTGGGAGAAAAGGCAGACAAAAAAGAATAAAACAGAGCATAAGTTCAATCACAGAAGTTCTAAACCACACCAAATCATAAACATAGGACAGACAAGACAATGGTATCAGGGACAAAAACACTTTCAAGTCAGTTTGACATGCCTGATTTGCCGCTCTCCTATCTGCCTGCAAAGAAACACCAGCTGATCCAGCTTCAGAAATAATAGCAACAAACTTTTTTCCGTCCATAAAAAGCTGCTTTTCGTGCATGTTAACCATTTCCATGGTGACATCCTTTCTACACAGATACACAAAACTTGGCATAATGCGGCTACTATTAAATGCTGTTAAACAATAAGATATGGACACTACAACTTACGTATTACGAGCCTGATAAGTTACACCCTTTCCGGTAGGGCCCCTCACAAGCATGCCTCTCCTTCCTGTAATTTCTGCAACTTTGTCGGGCCCTCCTAGCTGTTTTATAAATAAAAATTTTAACCAGAAATGTGAGTAATTTTAATTCATAAACAAAACAGTAATAATCAGAAAAGGTACAACAAAAAGGACATGGCACTCTCACAAAATGATAACCAAATAATAAAAACTAGAACCTATGAGATTTAATGATACAACACAGCATGCTAATGCCTCTGAATGTTTTACAGAGTGTTAAGAGTCCCATATCGGACAATATATGGCATGAACATTTCCTTATAAGTGGGGGCAATCCTTACCCTACAAGCCGGTTTTGTAGGGTTGTGTTAGGCCCAACCACACTTCTTAACATGGTATCAGAGCCTCGTTTAAGATCCGGTGGGCCACCTTCTATGGTTTCCGCTATCGGACCACCCGCCATTTATTTCCACGCTCCAGTTGTCTAGTCCTGGGCGTGAGGGGGTGTGTTAAGAGTCCCACATCGGACAATATATGGCATGAACATGTCCTTATAAGTGGGGGCAATCCTCACCCTACAAGCCGGTTTTGTAGGGTTGTGTTAGGCCCAACCACACTTCTTAACACAGAGAAACACATAAAAAAATCATTAATATAACAACAAAAAGAAAGCTTAAAATAATTCTATCACTAATGATTATAGCCACAATTAAGATTATTCTCTCTACTACTTATTGTTGATATAATTTCCTAAATATTTCAAACAGAGGTCAAATTATTTATACAAGAACAAAACTGGAAGTTTCAAAACTCTAAACCAAACATTTTAGTTATTCCATGACAGCAATAATAGAGTAGCTTACTAATATGCCTTTGTTTTTATCTTTCTATTCTGTTATGCTGAGCTGTCAGCTTGTTAGTGGTGTGCTGTTAGTTTGTTATACGCCTCACACCTTTTCTGTTTTGTATCACATGGCTATATATAGTAGCCTCTTGTATTATTGTTAATCACTGAATACAATGAGAGTTTCTTTTCATTCTCTCTCTTTACCTAATTCTATCATGGTATCTTGAGCCTGAAATTTTTTTTCGATCCATGGAACCTCTTTTCCCTTCCTCTCAGGTGAAGCTATCTCACCTGATTTCTGTTAAGCTAGACGACAAAAACTTCAAACAGTGGAAGCAGCAGATTGATGGCGTCGTCCGTGGCCATCGTCTACAACGCTTCGTCACTGTTCCGGTGATTCCGCCACCGTCTCCCTCAGATCCTGCATCTCACAGTGCATTTCTTGAGTGGGAGCAACAGGATGCTCTCATCTGCACCTGGCTTCTCTCTACCATCTCCGACGCTCTTCTTCCCAAGCTAGTTGACTGCAAGCACGCGTGGCAGGTGTGGACAGAAGTTGATCGCTACTTTGATGTTCTTCTCTCCACCAAGGCGCGTCAACTTCGTTCGGAGCTCCGGCGACTTACGAAAGGTTCGCTAACGATTGCTGAGCTTATGACGCGTTCGCGTGAAATCAGTGAGTCACTAACCTCCATCGGCGATCTTGTTCCTCTTCGTAACCTAATTGAGATTGTTCTTGATTCGTTACCTGAGGAGTATGATTCCATTGTTGCCGCTGTTAATAGCAAAGATGACGTTAGCTCCTTGGAAGAATTGGAATCTTCCTTGCTTGCTCATGAGTCGCGATTGGAGAAGCATCGCAAAGCTGCGATTACTGAACCAGCGACGGCGACAGTCAACCTCACTCTGACTACCTCTTCTCCTGCTCCGGTCGCTTCTGATCAAGTCGTCTCAGAGGCCTTTCCTCAAGGAACGAGTCACGTTACTGCTAATGCTGATAGTCATTCTTATAGTGCTCGTGGTGGTCGTTCTGGTCGCGGTGGTGGTCGTTTTGGCCATGGTGGAGGTCGCTTTGGGAAATCACCGTGTCAGATCTGTCACAAACCTGGTCACGATGCCTCAGTGTGCTACTATCGTTATGCAAATTCTGGTGGTGCTAGTTATTCACATCAGCGCGCTCCTTTCAATCCGTTTCTTATGGCTCCTCGTGTTGTTTACCCTGTGCAACTTGCTTATGCTTCTCCTAGAGCTGCACCTCCTAGATCCTCTGCACCACAAGCTTTTTATGCAGGCACTGAAGCCAGCAGTGCAAACCAGTGGTGGTATCCTGACTCAGGGGCTTCTCATCATGTCACTCCTGATGCTTCTAATGTGTCTGACTCTTCCTCCGTGCCTGGAACTGAACAAGTCTTCATAGGTAACGGCCAAGGTTTGTCCATTAACTCTGTAGGATCTGTCTTTTTCCTTACCTCACAAACCTCACCTATCTCTCACACTTAGAAATCTCTTACATGTCCCTCACATCACCAAAAACCTTATGAGTGTGAGCAAATTTGCTCAAGATAATGTTGTTTTCTTTGAATTTCATCCTAAGTTTTGTGTTGACAAATCTCAGGCTACTTCTGAAGTCTTACTCAGTGGTCTTGTTGGTGCTAATGGCCTCTATAAATTCCCCAATCCAGCTGCTCCTCCAGTGTCCAAGTCTCCTTCCTCTTCTAGTTCTAGCCATAGTTATCCTACTACATACAATTGTAATACTTCCTATAGGACAGATTCTAGAGTTCTATATCTCAATGTACTGAATCTGTTTCCAATCATACTATAGATCATTTATCTCCTTGTAATGAATCTTACAATCATAATGTTACAAGCTCCTTTTTCAATCCCTCTCTGAATTCTGCTACTGTTAATACATTATCACCTTCTTCACATTCTAATACTGCTAACTCTATTGCATCAAATAAATATGTGCTTTGGCATACTAGGCTGGGACACCCCAACCATCATGCTCACTGAAATTTCTAAACTGTGTAATCTGTCTTTTCCATCTAAACCACCTGTTGAATTATGTCATGCTTGCTGCATTGGCAAGTCACATAGACTACATTCCTCCTTATCTACCACAGTTTACTCTCATCCTTTTGAGCTGGTTGTTTGTGATCTCTGGGGCCCTGCCCCTATGCAATCTTCCAGTGGTTATACCTATTTTCTTACATGTATTGATGCCTTTTCTAGGTTTGTTTGGGTCTTTCCTCTCAAACTTAAGTCTGACACCGTGATTCAATTCCTTCAGTTTAAGAAAATGGTTGAACTTCAGTTCAACTGTCCCATTAAATGTGTTCAAACTGATGGGGGAGGTGAATTCAGACCTCTCACCAAATATCTCACAGACCTAGGAATTGTTCACAGATTCACCTGTCCCCATACACATCACCAAAATGGCCTTGTTGAACGTAAACACAGGCACATTGTTGAAACTGGTCTTACCCTTCTTGCTCAGTCCACTCTTCCCTTAAAATTCTGGGATCATGCCTTTGTCACAGCTGCATATCTTATCAACAGAATTCCCACTCCTATTCTTGATAATGTCTCACCCTATTTTAAACTGCTTCACAAAAATCCTGACTATACTACTCTTAAAGTCTTTGGATGTGCATGCTACCCTTTCCTTCGTCCCTATAACTCTAACAAGCTTGACTTTAGGTCTCAATTGTGCATTTTCCTAGGGTACTCTACCTCTCACAAAGGCTACAAATGCCTTCAGATGGTCGCATCTTCATTTTCAAGGATGTTGTTTTCAATGAAGCAAACTTTCCTTATTCCACCTTATTTTCTTCCTCTAAATCTTCCTCTCTTCCTAACTCTGCATCATCTCTCTCTCCCTCTCCCAGTTTTCCTCCTGTTCCCTCTGCTCCCTCTACCCCTACTCTGTCTTCCTCAAATTCTGCTTTTCCACAACATAACAGTCCCACTGTACCTCATATTTCTCCCTTATCTTCTCCCTCTTCCTCTGCTGCCCCATCTAACACCTATTCTCTTTCTGGTCAGCAGTCCATTCCCCAACCCCTAACTGTCATTCCTATTATCTCTTCCCCTTCTCCCTCTCCTGCTCTTATTCTATCTGATCTAGCTGAAGCTAGCACCCTTTCTCCCTCTTCTTCACATTCCTCCTCCTCTGTTGGCCTTTCTCCCAGCCCTAGCCCTGTTTCCACTTCTGCTGCCACACCCTTACCTTTACCTTCAATTCATCCTCAAAACGTTCACCCTATGCAAACTAGAGCCAAAAGAGGAATCACCCTCCCTAGACTTCACCCTACTCTTCTTTTAGCCCACCTTGAACCTACATCTGTTGAGCAAGCCTTGGCTGCTCCTAACTGGTTTCAGGCCATGAAGGAAGAACATCAGGCACTGCTGGAAAAATCAGACCTGGACCTTGGTGAAAGCTCCTGCTGGAAGGAAGCCTATTGGCTGCAAATGGGTGTTTAGGATTAAGGAAAATCCTGATGGTTCCATAAATAGGTATAAAGCCAGGTTAGTGGTTAAGGGTTTCCATCAAAAGGCTGGCAGTGACTTTCAAGAGACTTTTTCTCCTGTTATTAAACTTGTTACTGTAAGAATTGTTCTTTCTATTGCTGTTACAAACAGGTGGCCATTGCAGCAGATTGATGTTAACAATGCCTTTCTCAATGGCATTCTTGAAGAAGAAGTTTTTATGCAACAGCCCCCTGGTTTTGAAGCTGCTGACAGAACTCTTGTTTGCAAGTTAAATAAGGCTATTTATGGTTTAAAACAGGCTCCTAGGGTCTTGTTTGATAAGCTCAAAAGTGCCTTAATTCATCTTGGTTTCTCTGCCAGTAGATGTGATCCTAGCCTGTTTTTGTTGCATCAAGGCAAACTTTAGATTCTAATTCTGGTTTATGTTGATGATATCATCATCACAGGCAATTCTGCTCCATTTATAGCTTCCTTGATCAAGCATCTCAATGATAAATTCTCTCTTAAGCAGCTGGGTCAGCTTGATTACTTTCTTGGGATTCAAGTGACTCACCTCTCCAATGGTTCTCTTCTCCTATCTCAGACTAAATATATTACAGACTTGCTTTCAAGGCTCAATATGCTAAATGCCAATGGCATGCCTACCCCTATGGTCTCTAGTAGCAAACTGTCCAAGATTGGGTCTGCAACTGTTGATGACCCTACTCAGTTTAGGTATGTGGTTGGTGCTCTTCAATATGCTACCTTAACTAGGCCTGAGATTTCTTTTTCAGTCAACAAGGTTTGTCAGTTTCTGTCTAATCCTTTAGAGGACCATTGGAAGGCTGTTAAACGAATTTTAAGATACCTCAGTGGTACTCTCCATCATGGCCTCCTTATTCAGTCAGCCCCTGTTCAGCAGCCAACGCAGTTGCTAGGGTTCTGTGATGCAGACTGGGCATCATACCCTGATGACCGACGATCCACTTCAGGGGCCTGTATATACCTTGGTCCTAATATTGTTTCTTGGTGGTCTAAGAAGCAACAGCTTGTTGCAAGGTCCAGTGCTGAAGCCGAATATCGAAGTATGGCTCAGCTAGCTGCTGAACTCATTTGGATTCAGTCCTTACTTAAGGAACTCCATTGTTCTTCTCAAGTTCCTAAGGTACTGTGTGATAACTTAAGCACAGTTACATTGGCTCACAATCCCATTCTCTACAACAGGACTAAGCATATGGAGCTTGATATCTTCTTCCTGCGGGAGAAGGTACTCAGTAAAAGTCTGACTGTTGTTCATGTACCAGCTCAAGACCAATGGGCTGACATTCTCACTAAGCCCCTCTCTGCTGCCAAGTTTGTTCCTCTTCATTCCAAGTTACGTGTGTGTGATAAAGCTGCTTTGACAAGTCTGCCATCAGCTTCTAAGGGGGACTAATAGAGTAGCTTACTAATATGCCTTTGTTTTTATCTTTCTATTCTGTTATGCTGAGCTGTCAGCTTGTTAGTGGTGTGCTGTTAGTTTGTTATACGCCTCACACCTTTTCTGTTTTGTATCACATGGCTATATATAGTAGCCTCTTGTATTATTGTTAATCACTGAATACAATGAGAGTTTCTTTTCATTCTCTCTCTTTACCTAATTCTATCAAGCAATTGTGATAGAGGAAAAGGTCAGCATTCGGCAAGCATCTTTATTTTCTTGCTCCCTTGCATCTATGTAGTTGTTTTCAAATAACCTCTAAACATTATAGTTAAACTGTATTTGAGTATTTAAGCAAACGATCTTCAAAGCAAGCAGGTAAAATCAAACATGGAATCACTACCTGGTCAGTAATATCATCCAAGGGGTTATTTGGAAGATCCAAAGAACGAATGATCTCTAATATTTTTGTCCTACGTTCCAAGGCTGCATCATATCTGCCATAATTTAATAAAGCAAACAGCACTTTATTATATAATTTTCCCTCTACTTTAGGTTCATGAAGATAATGTGTCTTGTAATCTCTTTTTTAATCAGTTATTCAACATAAAACGATAATTAAAACCATTAAAGTCAGACCCCAATAACTTAAGAAATGTTTAAATTGTATACCTCTTCTGGAGTTCGGCTATGTAGGCCTGCCTTGCTAGAAGATATTCATCTGTTTTTTCCTTACATAAATGGCATGACCACTCTTCAGGAACTATATCACCAATTGGTGGCATCAAGCATGTGGAATGGACTAATTTACCACAGCAGGAACACTGTAACATTTTTTTCCTTTCCTGCGGTGAAAAAACTATGTGACTACTACATCCATAGCATAACATCAAAATAATTCAAGAGATTCAAAACAAAACAAAAAAAGAAAAAATCGAAGAAAAACTACCTCCTCAGTGGTGCAAATTTCACATATCTGAAACTCCTCATCAGAGTCATTAGACTCAATGTCAGAATCACCTGCATCAAACCAGATGAATCTTGATGAAATTGAAAAATATCTTGATAAAATTCATACACTCATTTTCAAAGGTTTGGTAAGAGGATAATAGAAGTTTGGTGCAAAGTGTTGTTAAAGGGATAATGTGTTGTGGTTGAGGTTGTGGTTGGGAAAGAACCACAAAATCACCGAGGATTTCTCCTCGCCTCAGATTTGTCATGGTGCTACTGTTGCTTCCCTTTAGACTGTGTTCTTATTTTGACGGATTCACTATCCTCCACTATTGCAGCTTTTGTCTTCTATAAATTCTTATGGAAAAAAAGTAATAAGCTCTTGCAAAAAAAAATGTTATCACTTTTTTTCCATAGAATAAACAATTATTTACAGCAAGGTATTTAATTTGCATTTTTTACTATCTATCAGCATAGCAAGCCAAATGAGTAAATAAATGCTAATACATTATGAAATAGAAAGTGCGTCAAAGCATGCATTTGTGCATACAATGTAGTCCTCAAGGTTGTCAAACTCATAAATCCTGCCTAGGGCTATAAACCGCATACTGTACCATTGCATACTAATTAATTAATTAAATATAGTACAAATGGAAGTATATCTTGTTTTCCTCCTAATAACAAATAGTGGCTGAAAACATTTAAGTTCACATTACCACTGGAAACAGTAAACCCTGATTTCAATACATAATGGTCTTGTCATTCATGTTTTTTCTTGTTAGGACTTCAATCCTAGTATGCTTGTTATTTAGTACAGTAACTAATTTGTATGACATGTATTCTCATATCCCAGAAAAAAAGAGATCACAAGAAAAGCTTACAACAGTGTGTTTTAGTAGCCAGCGTATCTCCCTTTCCGGGAACCTCTAAGTTGGGGCTACGTAATTTAGGAAATATGGCTTCTCATCCATGTACCACAGAAGAAATTTTATTACAACTGTGAAGCTTGCAATGATGTATGGGACTAACTGTTGGGAACCAAAGTGTGATAAGGCTCCATTTTTGTTTTTTGTTATTGGCCACTCATCTAAGTAAATTGGGTGGCTAGGATGGTACTGGTGCGCTAATGCTTGATTAATTGAAATATAATCTCAGCAATAGAGTTATCAATGTTATGAGGTGAAATTGAAGTGTGAGGACCACATACTAACTACTTTTTTCTAGAATGAATTGCTGAAGCAATGGTAGTTCAGTGGGTTAAAAGCAAGATGAAGACTAAAATATATAAATAAACAAAAAGAAAGTTCTCATATCTAAATGGTTTTTTTCTGAACACTTGACATTCGAAATATAGCAGTAGCACAGTGGCTTCATTGTTCAGTTTAGGTGACCCAACAAGAGAGATGAGGCTTGGATGTAGATATTTGGAAAAATAGCTTCATAACATATGCAACTAAAGCAAAAAAAGGAAAAAGGCTGTGTATACAAAAGATTCATCAACTTTGCTTGGAGACTCACTTTCAGATTCTTCGTCAGTTTCTGCATCACTAGGAGGTTGCCACTTGGCTACTTTTCTGACCCTTCCTTTTAATGAAACACCAGGGGTTGCAGAGTGCCTCTTCCTTTGGAGCTCCTTAACACCATCCTCTCCTATAATGTAAAAGAAAAAAACTATAAACTAAGTGCACAATAAACAAATGAAAATCATTTGGCAAAAAAATCTTAAACCTGGGAGGAGTTCAGGTTTCTCTGGTAATGGATAATTTTCTTCCACAAATTTAAGCAGCAATTCTCGAGGTCCAGAAACAAAGTCATCAAGTTCAGAACCCTTTACAAAAAATAAAACAAGTGAGAAAATTGAATTGTAGAAAAGCAATTGTTTACATGGAATTGAATACATAATCCAAATACACACATATTTTGTCACAGCTTCCTCCGTCCTTGCTTCACCAGTACTCTGAAGACCAATGACTACACATTTTTCATCTACTAATGCTTGCTTTGCTAGTCTTACAGTAGCAGGGACTTTAGCAGACATACACATGTGTCTAAAGAAACGCTACAGAGTTAAGAACATATTTAGTATACAGACAAATGACACATCAAAATAGAGATTCTGCCTGCAGGTACTAACTATAAATTAATACCTGGTGGCTTGCCCAGTACAATCGCCATAGTTGACTAGTGTTAGGTTTATCATTTAGGAAAGCACTAGCTGACAGCAATTCTACTCGTAATTCTGCCCAAAATTCTGCTGCCTTTTTATACATGTCCTAAGTAGTTTGATATGAACAATAAGGTCATCAGGTGAAAATATTTACCTCAACGGATAAATAAGCAAAACATCAATGTCATGATATCATATATGACATGGATAATACATGTTACAAATTTACAATTATATGAAAACAAAAGTTGACCAGTATGCAGCCAGGAGACGTCTCTAGTTTTCTACAATACCAACCCCTTTCTTACCATACATAGAGTGAACCAAAAGGCATTGAAATATACAAAATAGAATGGAAAAATATATTCCTAATCTGATACTTCCAATAATACATCCACAATCGTCTAAATATAATGCAGGTAATTTGTATATTAATCAATAAAATTGAAATTGGCAAATGAAAATCAATGAAACACAAACCAGATGTGGAGGGAGGGGGGAGCCAATTACAACACATCACAAAACTAACAGACAGTTGAAACTGGTTGATGGGATTCCTTTTTCTTAACCTTCTGCTCTACGGTTATTATTTTCAGATGCCAGTCAACCAGACAATATTTACCAGATAATCTCCATTATTTCTTTTGTAGAGCACTTAAGTTACAGCTTTATTAAATAAAGATAACATTAGTTAACAAGTTAGTATCCCATACCATCATTTTATCTTCTAATGGTGCTTCAATAACTTCAAACTCAGCACCCTCATAACTAAGTGTCCGGCATAAATACATCCCCCTACAATGAGAAAAGTGAAGCAAGACAATATTTTTTCATAAACATACATTCTTAAGTCTAAATGTTCATGTATACGTGAAAATATTATAACCTTGCTTTCATGTCCATGGCAACTAATTCTAGAGCTCCAACACCCCCTCTGTCAAGAGCACCTGGATGTATAAATTCAAATAGTTAATTTAAATTTACGCATTAAGGGGATGGGCCTGTGAGGAAAACATATTCAGAAAGAAAAGTATATAAGAAATTCTATTATGTAGCTATAGTAAGTAGAAATGTAAAAAATTGTAAAATATTAGTTATCTATCAATACATTCATAAATGCTTTTAAAGTTATAATACCGGTCAAAAAATTGAAATATGGTAAGTTGAAATATAAAAAATTCTAAAACATTTTATATTATGTAGCTATGGTAAGTTGAAATAAAAAAAATTGTAAAATTAATATTAGTTATCTATCAATAGATTTGTAAATGCTTTTGAAGTTATAATACAGGTCAAAAATGGTTATATTAAAACAGCAGTATGTTCATGAAGAAAAATACATAGTGGAGGAGCATAAGTACTTGCCAAACATTGCAGCAGCAAGTATTGTAAAAGAAGTGCAAAAATTAATTTATCCAAGAAAAATATCTAAAGTAGATCAATAACAAAAAAAGGAAATGGTACCCAAAAATTCACGGAACTCAGAGAAAGAAGTTCCATCTCCCCAAAGACCAAGTCTAACCATATAACCCATATTGCGGGGTTCAGATGCACCAGTTGCTGAGCAATAAACAACACGAGCTTCAGGTAGTCGATCCTGTAAAATTAAATCGCAATAACTGAAATCATGCTTTCAACGCCAAATTTTGCAAAGTAATTTGACTTCAAAAAATAATGACAGAGAGCAATAGACACTTGGGTACCAGCCAAAAAAATACACATTATAAGTAGTTAAAAAACCTGCAGTAAGTGTACAGGCACAGGTACTGTTGACACGGTTGAGCGGATAGAGAAGCGATTACAGGTGCTTTACTATGCACACTGCTTTGCACCAGCATAATATTTATTTATATTAGTATACACACTTACATCATATTTTAAAAAGAATCCAATCAAATTCCTTATGCGACACTTATTTAATGTGCATAGCATTTGCATTTAGGAAATGTTTTTGGTTGAAGATATTAGTTTCACAAGGGTTCAGTCTTATATATAGGATTAAATAGTTTCCCATATTTTAAACTAAGTATTTGAAGTCAGTTTTTATGATTCCAGTGAAGATGATTTCCAGTATTGCTATTAATATTATATCAAAAAGATGATATATTGCAGCTTAATAATGAGGTGACTGCAAGAGACTTTAGGTGATAATAAAACTTGAAACAATATGTGTAACTAGATAATAAGGATGAGTTTGACACCTAAATGAGTTCATAGATTGTGTTCGGAAACGCAGTGGGAACCCTTTCAATGTATGGTAGCCCAACACGTCAACATGTAGCTTTTGTTAACTGTGAGATTCCACCATGAAAAGTGTCTTCCAAACATATGTTGAGTTTGAAATTTTAAAATTGTTGTTGCTCCTAATGTTATTTAACAATTTATTGTAGTGAAATTGCAGGTAATGGGTACGGATACGAGTAGTTAGCAACTCCGCGGGTATAGATAATGAAATTGTTAATCGCGCAGATACGCGTACTTTTTCTAACTGTGATTATGGGAATAGGTACTATAGTATACTGCCTTGCAAAATAAGCTAAAAAATAGTATATAATCGTTCATAACTAATTCTTGTTTCAAAACACAGACAAAAAATATAATAACCAAGCCTTATCTCACTAGGTGAGGTCAGCTACATGGATTCAGACAATGATATAATCTCTAAACAAACTAAACTGACAACTACTCATTTTCTATATGACCTTTTGTAGTTGGAGTAGGGGAAGGAATGTTTGAGAGCAACATCCCATCAAAACTTGCAATTTTAACAACTAAAAAGATATCACTACTGCTATCTTACAGATCAACCACCCAAATATTTTTAGTACTGTAAAAGCTATTATCTTCTTGTCTACTAACAATTATATCAAATATTTTTAGTACTGTAAAAGCTATTATCTTCTTGTCTACTAACAATTAGATTAAATAGTCCCATGTTTGGGAACTATATTTTCAGTCATAAAATAATATTCCTTGTTTCAAAATAAGTTCATAAGTTTGGATCGAAATTCAATCTGAATTGCATCATTAGGCCCAACCTTCAACAAACACTATCAAATTTGCACTCTACCCAGCAAAAGACTTTAAACTTCTGTAAAATTAAGTGGATCAAAACTAAATTGTTCATATAGCCTAGTTTAAATAATTGTCCATTTATTTTTGTTATCTAGTAATTGAATGGTCCAATATTAAAAATCTAAAGAAATAAAGTTCACCCCAATTTTTCAAAAACTAGTCAGTTTTTTCAAAAAGAAAACTTAGATTCCATGCATTTTGGATAGTAGGACTTCGGTTTTTATTTATTATAGTCGACATGCTCTCTAAAAGGGAAGCACAGAAGGAAGGGAGTCCTAAGATGGGGGACACTAGTGGAGATGTCTGGGATAGCTTTGATGGGGCTGGAAGTCATAAAGTGGCATCATTGTCTTATAATGGACGAAACATACAAGCTGCCCAATTTACGGATGATGATCAAGACGGGGATGAAATGGATACCATTCCAATTTCTTAGTTTGTATCTGATTCTCGCGCCAAATACTGGAGTACAAATATACAAGCACTGCAACTCAAATTAGTTCATGGAGGTTAATCTTACACAGATGTTTCAATTAGATTAAATCACTTCAAAAATTTGTTGTTACAAAATTAATTTTGAGAATCTTTGTTTTGCCCCTGAACCTACAAGTTGCATCTATTAGGCAAAGCTAAAACCAGGTCCTTGTATCTAATCTTTCTTTCTGATATGATATCTATGGCTCTCTCAACTGTTCATTTAATTTTATCTTTTGAAAATATCGTCCTAAGAAATAACAAAGAATGACGATTAAGAGAGAAACCAAATCATCCGAAAAGTAAACAAAAATATAACTTTCTCAAGATTGACACCCACCTCAATATAAAATTAAAGTAAAAAAATTATTAAAAAAGGACAAATAATATCAAAAACCTTCATTCACTGTTCCAAGAGATTGAAAATTAAGAACCGAACCTGAATTTCAAGCACTGCTTCTCCAGTGCGTGTTGGCTGACTACCAGCTTCAGGGACCAAATTTTTTGCTTTGTGACACTACAATGAATCACCAAACCTTAGTAACAAAAAGTAATGGAATAAAATTGAATCCAAGAAGCAATTGAACGATTAATGTTATCCTTCAAAACAAAAATTGGAAATAATAATTTGTACAAGAAAATGTTTGCATACCTCGTCAAAAATTACAAGGCCATCAAACCCTGGTCCACACCACTGCACAAGCTGCTGAAGACGAGAACGACCTTTCTCTGAAGATGCTATAAGGCTATTGTATGTCAAGAAGACAACTCCCTCCCTGATCCCAACAGACTTTGAATCAAGCTTAGAATAAGGTAGTTTGTTCAAAGCATGCACTGGATTAAAGGGGAGGGAAAAAGGAAGAAGTTTGAACTTATCAGAACATTGTTTGTAATATAGATGAAATAATTAATTACAGGAACTTTTTACATTAAATTTTGATAAACACAAACACCTGAAATGGGCTAAAGATGAAATTTCTCCCATGATGATAAACAAACAGAAAATTTTCATTCTTTGGATAAAAGAAGCATAATTAGAGTTGAGAAGGCAGAAAAGATGATGATGATGACGAAGAAGAAGACAAGTATAATAACCAAGTCTTATTCCACTAAGTGGAGTCGGCTACATGGGTTAACTTCCGCCATAATTTTCTTCCCAGGATTGTGCCTCTATCCAAATCTCTTACCACAAGATCTTTTTCTAATAACTTCTCTTATAGTTTTTATAGGTTTTCCTCTACCCCTAACTGTTTGACTCCTCTCCATCTGATCTAGTCCTTACTACAAAATCTACAAGTCTTCTCTTTGCATGCTCAAACCACCAAGTATATTTTTCACCATTTTTTCTGCTATATGTGTTATATTATACTAACATTCTCTAATATTGTCATTTATAATCCAGTCTTACCACACCCCCAACACAACATCCTCATCTCTACTACACTTACTTTATTCTCGTGTTGATTCTTAACCGTCCACAACATTTTGTTTCGTACAACATCGCATGTTCTACCCCAATCCAATATAAAAATTCCCTTCAGCTTTAGCGATACCTTTGTGTCACATAAAATCCCTGAAACCCTCTTTCATTTCAGCCACCCCGCATGAATTCGATGGTTTACATTCCCTTATATTTCTTCATCGTTTTGTAATACGGGCCTAAGATGTTTAAACCGCGTGACTTGTGGGATGATATGGCCTCCAACTTTCACCTCTAGGTTAGAAACTTACTTTTGCTTAACTTACATTCCATATACTTCGTCTTATTTCTTCTTATGCGAAAATCATCCGTTTTTAAAATTCATCTCCAACCTCTACTTTAAATCCTACTTCGACTCTCCAAGTATGATTATATCATCTGCAAAAAGCATGCATCTCAGTGCTAGCTCTTGGATGTGTTTCGTAAGTACATCCAAAATTAAAGTACAAAGGTAGGAAGCTCAGGGTTGAACCTTGATGCAAACCTAAAGGAGAAATCGTTCGTCTCGCCACCCTCTCAACTCTGAGTCCGCACACTAGTCGATATCCCTTCATACATATCTTGGATAGCTCGAATATTTGTAATCCTAACCTCTTTCTTCTCTAGGGCTTTCTATAAAATCTCTCTAGGCACTTTATCATATGCCTTCTCCAAATCAATAAAAATTAAGTGTAAGCCTTGTTGGTTCATCCGATACTGCTCCATTACACATCGTAGTACATAGATTGCTTCCTTGGTTGACTTCTCATGCATAAAACCAAATTGATTCTCAGCGAGTTGAGTATCTTTTCTTAGTCTCCGTTCAATCACTCTTTCCCATAACTTCATGATATCTTCATGATATGACTCATAAGTTTAATCTCCATATAATTTGCACAATTTTGTATAAACCTCCTTGTTCTTATAAAGTAAAACTAAAGTGCTTCTTCTCCATTCATCTGGCAGTAATCCGTTTCATCCGACAGTAATCCGTGATAATGATGTATGAGGCTAGTTCATATTATTAGAGAAATGTGTGTGTGTGTGTGTGTGAGAGAGAGAGAGAGAGAGAGAGAGAGAGTTTGTAACTGAATTCTCTAACTGAATGAGTTACAAGATATTAGTATATATAGTGGCTGCAGTGACTGACACGTGTCACTGCCAGTACAGCTATGCTTAAACTAATATCTAAACTTGTTCTAAGCTATTCATAAACTGATGACTAGGTATTGACTCTTACATATATCCAATACACAACAGCAAGGGATGAAGGAGGTATGACAAGTAAAAATAAAAAACTAGCCATTTAAGACCAATGATGTAACAAGGCTAGTGGAGTAATAAGAATCATACTGTTTTTAGCAATGTTGATCTTATTGAGAACCACTGTAAAAGTAAACATACATACTCAAAAATAAACTAATACACATTTAAAGAGATCATCAAACATTCACACTTAATAGTTAAGAACCTAAAGTATAGAATAATAAAACTTCTGCAGAGAAAAAGAGTAAAACAAAACTGAACTAAAATTAGGAAGAGCAGAACGATTATTGTGAGCAAGAACATAACATTACTCATTGAAATGTATACCCTTAAGCTTTGTTTGGGAGTTTGGAGGAGAAGGGAATGGAGGACTTTAAATAATAGGAAGGATTGAGTGAAAATAATAGAAGGATTTTGGTTGGGAGGATTTTGAAGGGTTTGTTTTTATTCATGACATAAAAATAAAATAAAAACCTAATTTGGGAGAACTAAAAAATTGTATTAGATGAGATGAGGGTTTTGGGGGAATGGCTTCAGTAACTTTACTGTTGTCATATCTTTGTAACTTTAGTTAATATAATGAATGATAGATTAATTTAAATTAAATTGATGTAAGAGAATAATTTTTTAACTTAAGTTACCAAAGTTATGTTATATGAAAGTCACTGAAACCCTATCCAGGTTTTGAAGGGCTTGAACAAATTGTTCAAATACAATTTTTATTGCTATACTATTCCAAAAATTAAAAATATGTTAACGACAAGTACTATTTTATTTTTTATCATTCTAACCAAAATCTTTTTTTCAAAAAATGTTAAAAATTTCTCAATATTTTTTTTAAAAATCATTTTTCGAAGCCCTTCCTTCCCTCCCCTCCAAAGCCCCAAACAAAGCCTTACAAAAAAACAACAGTTAATAGAAACGAATTTAAGGAACTTATCCCCAAAATTCTAATGGCGTCTGCTATAGCACGGTTTGGGGCCGCAATTAGCGGCTGCTACAATCGCTATTGTTGACAGCGGCTTGCTGACAAATAGCATTGCTTCGAACCCTAGCGCCGCTATAGTGTGCTATTGACAACATAGTCCAAAATCCTAGTTCGATATGTGATATTAAAAACTACTTCATAAAATATCCATACAAGTCCTAAAATTTGAAAAGTGGAAAATAGGAGGAACCCCATAGTGAGAAAGATTTTTGCACCTAATATGTATTTAACGAGTGTGTAAGTGTAACAGGTAAGGACATAACCACAGTGGGTAAGTGTGCAACACAACTTTATACATATATAATATCACCGAAGGAATACCTATTTTTGCACCTAATAGTGTGTAACAGGTAAGGACATAACCACAGTGGGTAAGTGTGCAACACAACTTTATACATATAATATCACCAAAGGAAATACCTTCAATGCATGTTGCACCTGCATCATCCAAGTCTCTTCTAGCATCAAACTTCAAGTCTGAACCAATAGAAATCCACCTGTGTAAGATCGTTGAAAACATGACAGAGCATCAAAACAAGTAAACTCTAAGAGTATAGTCAGGCATCGAGTTCAAATTACAAACACACATGGGCATATGGTTTGGTTAATGTGTTCGAATTTGCATTGAAAGCATGAATTTGCTTTTAACTCAAATTCTAATAACATGCAAGTATCATTGGATGCAGAGACAGTGTGAACTAAACTTACAATGCTTTTGTCCTTCCATGGTGCCAGTTCTCCCAAATTAGACCTGCAATTGTTCGACCTTTACCTACACCAGCTCCATCTCCAATAAAGAATCCTGCCCTAGCTCCACCAGGGAGGTGCTGAAGGTGTCTCTGTAAAAAACATTACATTAAACACGAGAAAGGCAAAGTAAATCAAAATTATATACTGTTCATTATGTCAAAGAAGAAACCTGACAAGCATAGACCAAGGTCTCAATTTGCAAACATGATAAAGCCTTTGAACTTTCCAAAATATCTTTAGACTTTGGATCATAGGTAGGATCCGGTGGCTGCACTGCAGCCAATGAAGATGTCTCCACAACAGGATCTGGGTGTGGAGGTCCAATCGATACTTTTGGTGGTCGCTGCATAAGGAGACAATTTAATATCACAATAGTTTGCTTGCGTAACTTGAAATAACAAATGAATTGTTGATAACAAACTTCTAGCATACAATGCTGGAAAAGCAATTAGTAACTTACATAATCTGTAAATGTTTCTCCGGCCATGCCACCTTCATCTTCATCCCTCTCCACTTCAACAGCAACCTGATTTAATTCCATGCAGGATAAAAGTAAAAATAAAAGCATAAGGCTAGTTAAATATATAAACCTTTTTCAAATAACTATTAGAAAACCAATAAAATAATAAAAGCAGGGAAATATCAATAAACAGCTAGACATAATTTAACAAAGTATCAAAAGGTAGAGAGTAGGCCATCCAATCTCTTTTGCCTGTAGGGGGTTTTATATTCACAAATATATTTTATTATTCAAAAACAAAAACAAAAAACTTCAGAGGCAAAAAAAAAACACCTATACATCCATTTGGTCGAACAAAACTATAGAATCAAGAATTCTACCATGTACACAGAAAAAGAAAAAATATCAATTCAAAAGAGCAACCAATTCCCTAGGCAGGCCCAATCTACAAATGTACAAGTATAAAGTTAAAATAACCATCAAAAGAATGCTTGTAGCAATGAAAGTCTTTTTTTACTAATTTTGTGGGACAAGCTTGTTTCTTAACCTCATATTTTAGTCTATTGATGATAATTGTACTGGACCAGCAGGCTGCACACAAATTCTTATCTCACTTTCTGATATATTCAGGTCCTTCCTTTAAAGCACAGGGCCTGAACATCAAACATCATGATTCATGACAATCTCAATCCTATACAAATTATTTGGGTTCTTTTTAATTGAGTAGGTTAAAATTCAGAGAGTATAAAACAGAGAATAAGAAGAAAAAATATATTCTCAATCGATGTTTTGTCCAGAGTGAAAGATAAGTACACTATAATATTCACCCTTTACTTCTGTTGCACCATGCAAACATGAAGTTATTTGCATTCAAGATCTTCCACTTTCCACCTAGCCAACTGCCAACCAAGGTTTGGATAGAGAATACTTGTGGAAAAGGGATGGAAACGTAAACTTGTGTATCTAATCTAAATTGAGAAATTATAAAAGTTGCTTCCATTTTATAAAATCCTCATGTAAGGAAACAAATGTCTAATCAAAATAAAAATTCACACTCCTTTCCCTTTACCGGCAAACCCTTCCATCCAAAGGATAAGAGATCAAAGACAAAAAGGCTGGTTTTGCCATGTGAACAATTGATTTTTACAGACTAAGGGCCACTTAATTGCAAAAAAATATAAATAAATAAGACCCTTAAACAATCTCACTTCTTTAAGGAATAACTCCTATTCCAAGTTCACAATGCATGAAACTTCTATTAATAGCAGTTCTGCACCCATCAAAGCCAACTATACATTCTTATCCTAAAATGACAACAAAAAACCGTGCATGAAATGGACGAAGAGGGAAGCAAAACGGCAACGTAGAAACCAATTGTCAGTACCTTAACAAGTTAACTTACATTCCCCCACAGCATTAATTCCCTCTTCTCTCATTGATAAACTACTTTCTCTTAATCTCGAAAAACAAACATATCAAGCTTGTTTCCCAATTCTTATTAACACATTCACCTTATCAACTATCAAACATATTTTCCTTTTTTATTTCAATGCTTATTCATCCTTAGATAAGAATGACATATGAGTTCCTCCATATAAACTAGATCTTAAAAGTAGAAAACAACTCAAATGCAAATTTGAAGTGAAAGCAACAATCTATCATTACAACTCAATCTCAATGAAGTGTACTCATAATGACACACTAAATTACTGTATTTCCATCATTGTCAATCAAAAATGCTAGATGAAATCAATTACATACAGAAATCAGAATCGCATTATTCAAGTGTACACACAGTAAAGCAGTGACACGAGCAACTTGATAATTCCAAAATTGGAGTAACCAAAGCAAACCTCGTTAACTTCTTCAAGCGGAGGCGGAGGCAAGAATTGTTTAATCTTAGAGAGATCGACGGCGAGGTCAACTTTACATTGAGGACAAGAGAACCGCGAGAGGCCATGAGGAACATTGAGGATTGCCTTACAGGAAGCGCAAGGAAGCTGGATCTTAGTAGGATCAATTCCGTGAGCAGGCAAATTCTGTGAAGGAGGAGTTAACGGCAATGTTGACGGTGCCGTTTGGTGGACCCTAGCCATGAGTTCCGGCGGAAGCATCTGCGGCATTCGGCAGGTCGGGCAAGCGAATTCGGTCAGCCCGGGCGCTACGGTCAAGATCATGCGGCAACCGGCACAGCGGACACGAACGCCGCCGTCGGAAGGTTGTGACGGTGGAGCGGTTGATGGGGGAGGTGGTGGTAGAGGCGGAGGAGGAGATGGTACCGATGGTTGGGTCATTTTATTGTTCCTTTCGGGCGAGAAAGCGCGAAAGGGAATGGAACGTTTAATTTGTTTGTTATGCTTGTAACTTGTTTCTTTCTTCTGCCTGTGTTTGGTGCCCCCTCTCTCGGAAATGAGCCCGACGGAATGGTTTGTATGGTGGGAGGATGGAGTGTGTGAGATTGAGGATTAGGGAAGTTGGGCTCAATTCTTTCCCAAGCTGGAAAATTGGCACGTGACAAACATTGTGGGTGTATATTTTTATTTTTATTTAAATGTTTCTTTTTCTGATGGTTTTATCATTAAAAAATAGGATACAATAGGAAGTAGACTCCACCGCTGTTATCACTTGAGGATATCCCATCCTCCATCGGAATGGGAGAGTCAATAGAGTCGTTGTCCTCATCGGAGTTGTCATCGTCACTGTAAAATTGTTTTACACTATCAATTAAATATTATCACTAATCCATTATATATGTAAGTTTCAAGTTAATAATATGATATGGATCGGTGATGAATTCCTATTTGATAATAATGTGAGACTATTTTACACTATAAATGCATAACTATTAAACTCTTTAACATTTATCCCCCTATTTTGAAATTTAATTTTTTGAACTTTTATTTCACGATTCTTAGAATTTTTTTTGGTTCACCTCTACTCCACTTTGGTACATATAAATTTTTATTTAACGTGACATTGTCATTTTTTTGTCGTGTAACCTAGTGACTTGAGTTCATCCTTTAAAGATGAATAAATTGGATATCGCATGTTCGAACTCGTAACCCTGCACCTGATGTCACTTTTCACTATAGTGTCAAGTAAGTAATAATGGTCATTTTTCACTTTAAAAAAATAAAATAATTTGTTGAATTTTTAATATAAACTAATATGATTTTATTAAATATTATTTAAATATTCATCCATGTTTTCTTAGATTTTATCTCCATCGTCTTTTATAAATGCATACGAACGAACCTTGGGAGAAACTTCATAGATTTCTTCTTTTTCCTCCCAATGCAAAGTCTGTCAGCTTCAATCGTTGTTGTTCTTCAACGTTGTTGCATAACTCTACTTTTACTATGGGAAACGGATCTTGTACGAATGCAAATGTGATCTTGATACTCCATTGGTGATAGCATGGACTGATTTGAACCCAAGTTGTCGTTTCTAAGGGTGTGAGATGTATAAGGTAGTTTTTCATTTCTTTAGATTTTGATCTTGTCATGTTTTACCTAGGTCGTCGTTTTTTTATATAGGTGGTCGTTTAAAGTGTGTGATGACAAAACGAGGAAGGGACTGATGAATGAGCGAGAAGAGTGTGAATCATATTGTTAATGGTGTGTATTTTACGCTCTACTTTACCATTTTATGATGAAGTGTAAGGGTAAGAGAAACGAAAAATAATACTATTATCAACACAATATTTTTGAAATAGTGAATTATCATATTCGCACTCATTATCATATTGAAAACATTTAACAATTTGAGAAAATTGTATGCGGATTTGATTAGAAAGTGAGGTAAAATTTTCAAAAACTTAAGACTTGTTGCTTAAAGGAAATGTCCATAAAAAATTAGAACAATCATTCGAGAATAAAACATAAAGCTGATGACCGGAGGAGCTTAAAATAGGTGATGTCCATAAATCATTGTGTAAAATATCAAAAGGCATTAAAGTAACATTTTTGGACGAATTAAAAGGTAACTTAACATGTTTGTCAAACACACAAGAATTACAAATTGTCTTAGGTTTCAAATGTTCACTGCTAATGAACTTATTTGTACCTCGTCAAAATATTCACAGTCATATCCTTCTTGCTTTTGAACTTACCATTGGTTACTCTAGGAAAGCAGGCCCTTCTAGATGCATGATGCAGATTTATTTACAAAAAGCATACGACACGATTGATTGGAAGGCTCTTGAAAGTATCCTTAATGAAATTGGATTCCCTATGAAGTTCATTAAATGGATCACGGTACCTGTCACAACTGTCCCATACAGGTTTAACATCAATGGTCAGCTCGTTGAGGTTATGACAGCAGAGAGATGCCTCAGGCATGGGGATCCAATCTCCCCCTCCCGTTTGTACTGGTAATGGAATACTTAAACAGGTGTTTCCAAAAAAATGCAATAAAATTCGAACTTTGATTACCACTCAAAGTGTGAGAAGGTAAAGATCACAAATTTGAGCTTCGTTGATGATTTATTATTGTTTGCAAGGGGTGATAAAATCTCAGTTAAGCTAATGATGAAAGCTTTCACTAAGTTCTATGACTCTACACGCCTCAATATGAACGCAAATAAATGTCAAATTTAATTTGGTAGTACGGGTGATAGAACCAAACAGGAGATCATGCTAAGCACTAGATTTTCTGCAAGTCATGTTCCTTTTTGTTATTTAGGGATGCCTATTACTACCCGAAAGCTCAACATCCAACATTATATGTGTTTGATTGAGAAGATAACTGGGAGGATCAAACATTGGAGTGTGAGATCGCTAAGCTATGTTGGCAGAGCCCAACTACTTAAAAGCATCTCCTTTGCCATCATCAATTATTGGATGCAATGTTTCTTGCTCCTGTAGCATGTCATAAAAAGAATTGGTGCACTCTATAGAATTTTTTTATGGACGGAAGGGTGTGACATTAGTAGAAAACCTCTCATCTTGTGGGATAAAGTCTACAGTCCAAAGAGCAATGGCATGCTTAACATGAAATGTTTGAATGTCTGGAATAAAGTTACTATGACTAAACTTTGTGGAAAATCGACTGTAAATCTAACAGTTTATGGGTGAGATGGGTTCATAAGTATTACCTAAAGGATAAGCAACTGATGGACACCCAGGTTAGACCCAATATCTCATGGATCATGAAAACTATACTTAAGCAAAGGGATAGAGTGATTAATTTCCAAGCTTGGAACATGATGAAAATAATGGAAATTTCCATATGAAAACAATATATCTGGCTTTTTTGAAGACTGGTAGAAAGTGAGTTGGAGGAAATTGCTATACCATAATGTGGCACAGCCAAAAGCTCTTGTTACCCTATGGCTAGTGATCGTACCTGATCAGAATGGATCGTCAGGGCCTGTAACTGTGATCTTCTGTGAACTAGGGATGTACCTATAAGGTACTTCGATGCTAAAGTAAGAAAGAGAGCAAGGAGAGAAAGTACAAAATAGGTGTGAATGAGTGAATAATGAATACCTGATCCTCCAATGAAAGAGGGTATTTATAGCCCCCAGCGCTGGGCCAAGATTTCCTAGTTGAGTCGGATCCATTGGAGGCCCACGTGCTAGGAAACTGCTATAATTCTACGTGGTATGGCTGAGTCATTAAGTGACTCATATTTTGGATGAGCATAGCGTAGGGTTCGGAAGGAGTTGTCTGAATCCCTCGCAAGCGAGTTTAACCATGTGCTCTTCGTGTAGCACGTGGGTTGAACTCATAACGGTCATAAAGGGAAGAGCCTGAATTGAGCCTAGAGCGCATTTGGGCCTGCTCGTCTAAGAATTGTGGATTATGCCTGCTCGGCCCAAACTAAAACAGCTAGTATGCCATGAAAGGTTAACAATAAGAGGAATGCTCCATCGTTTGGCACGGTTGATAGCAAAGATTGTAGATTTTGTGCAATGGAAGAAATTGTTAGGCATCTCTTTTTTTAATATGACAAATTGAAAAACGATTTGAGTGAATATCCTCAAGTGGATCCATGTGGTATATGAGCCTAGAGGTTGGGATACTGAGATGAACTGGCTGATCCAGTATTGTTGCAACCCAAAATTTGCCCTCCAGATTTTTATTTCTAATTGGCATATGCCTTGCATCTTCATTTGCATATCCTCATTAGGTCATGTTAATTCTCAGTTTTTCTGATTGGCATTATGTTTGGTAAAACTAACTTATGGGAACATGTTGAATGAAATGTTCCATGCAACTAATGAAGACATGTCGAGAAAGATGTTTTATGCCGAGTTCATTTGATATCACGTCTGTTGTGCTACAGGTGGATCGGTTGGAGTTAGTCGATGCACATGTGCAGAATATATTGGAATATTATGCAATCCTATGTGGCGCTTAATTTAAGGGATAAGAGATTGTCTCTGATTTCAAGATATTTGATTAGTTACTAAATATGGAGAATATTTAGTAATATAATATTTGAAGTCCTATCTTTATGGAGAAGATTTTCTGGAGTGCCCTATGTAACACCCGTATAATTTTAATTTTAATTTAATTTGAATATTAGATTAATAATTATTATTTTTATGGATTTTATGAAAATAATGGAAAATGATGGTTGAATGGCATTTGGGCCATGTGAGAGATTAGTAAGAAGAGGGGGTGTGGTGTAGTAAAGCCTTACTAATTTAATATTATTTTTCATAAAATAATTAGAATTGGGAAAGAAAGAACAGAACGTGAAAAGAGAGAAGTTGGAACACGAAGAACGTAGAAGAGGAACAAAGAGGAAGGACCAAAGAGCAAGAATTTGACTAAGGTAAGGGGGGACTCTTCCAATTATCATCTCTTATTGTAATTATAGATGAATAGTGTATGGATAGTTGTGTTTTGTTGAGTCAATTCGGTTTGTATGTCAGAGTTAGGTTTTGGGTCTTAAGAATTGGTTTAGATTTTGGGATTTTGATGTATGAATTAGTGTAGGATGATAGATTAATCCGTATGAATGAATCCTATGATTAATAGAGTGAAAATTTGACTGTATTAGACTCAAAATCATGGACTGGTATGAGTAAAAACGAGTGGGTTTTGGACTGTTACGAAGTTGCAGGTTCTGGACATTTTTCTGGTGTTTTGCGTATGAAACAGTACCATACGCGTATGGGATGAGGTCATACGCGTATGAGGGACATTCCCCTAGGGCTATACGCGTATGATACGCGGCTGCCCTGTCCCAAATACCCTGTACTGGTGATTTGCGTATGAGGAGCGTATGAGGATGCTCATACGCGTATAAGAATTTTTAAGGAGGAAAATGGACCTGGTGATACGCGTATGGCAAGGCGGATACGCATATGAGTTGGTCTTAGGCCATTTTAGACTCTGATGAAATGCGTATGATACGCGTATGAGGCATGGTGATACGCGTATGGACGCGTATGGGCTATATGATACGCGTATGGTCGCTGTATGTGAAATTCCTGTTTTGTAATTTTTCTGGAAAGTTCAATGATGTGTAACTTTCGATCTGTAGGTTTGTTTGTATGTTATTTGAGACTGTGTAAACCTTGTGATTTGATTCTGTGGTTTACTAATGATTGATTGAATTGAATGATGTTAATGTATATATGAACATGCTTAGTAATGATGATGATGATGATGAAATGAGTATAGAGGATGTTACTCATAGAGTGGAGATGATGAAAGTATGTTATATATATATATATATGTTTGCATGCATTCATAAGCATTGAAGATGGCTGAATCCTAGATGATGAGAGGATTCAGTGAATGGCAGAATTCCCATTGTGTGGAATTTGTGCTGGCAGGGCCGTGTCTGGATGATGATAGATCGGTCGGTGGATGATTCCACTGGTGATGTTTGGTACCACATGCATAGAGTCAGTTGCATTCATTTGCATGAATTAATAACATGACTATATGTATGCTCTTGTATTGTTTTGATGGTATGTGTTTGTATGATTGATGGATGATCTGAGTATAGATGAGTTGGGTGAATAATATAACTGTTGATGTACTGTTATTTATAATGCAATAATATTTATTAATTGCGAATGAGACTCGCCCTTACACTATATTTTTCAGATTGAGGATAGCGGCTTCGACTCGGTGAGGATTAGCTCATGAGTTAGTGTATCTGTTAGCGTCGGGTCATGCTCTGATGGGTGTAACACTGGGGAACGCTGTTTTTTTAAGTTTATGACATTAACTCTGTTTTGTTTATCTTATTTGAGGATTAAAGCATGGATGATGTAATGCTAGTTTGATGACTTATTCCGCTGTGTAAACATGAGATAGTTTGTTTATGAGTTATGTTAGTATGTTTCTTCAGTGAATGCATGACTTGTGACCGATGTTGTTTTATTCTATTTATTAATTGTGACGCCCTTGTGCATGTAACTCTGATTTATTTGATTAATTGCCGCGGGGTTTAGAAGGGTGTTACAATAGTGGTATCAGAGCATAGTCGGTCGTTGTGACCAGAGTCGTAGTGTCAGTGTCAGTCTTCTATGTATGCGACTAATACGAGTTATTTGTCGATACTTTTGTTCTGACTAGATTGTTTGTGATTAAGCAGAACAATGGCTGGAAGAGGAGGAAGAAACGATGATGCTCTAGCTGAGGCTCTGGGCATGATTGCTGGTGTACTTGGAGGAGGGACTGTAGGAACAGGGATTGGTGCTGATAGGCAACTGGGGAATTTTCAGAGGAACAATCCTCCATTGTTCAAAGGCACGCATGATCCTGAGGGTGCTCAGAAATGGCTCAAGGAGATCGAGAGGATTTTCCGAGTCGTTGACTGTGCTGAGAATCTCAAGGTGAGGTTTGGCACTCACATGTTATCTGAGGAAGCTGATGACTGGTGGTTGACAACCAGAGCTGAGCTGGATGCTGGTGGTATAGCAATTACTTGGGCTATATTTAAAAGGGAATTTCTGAGGAGGTATTTTCCTGAAGATGTCAGGGGCAGAAAGGAAGTTGAGTTCCTAGAGTTGGTGCAAGGTAACATGACAGTACCAGAGTATGCTGCCAAGTTTGTGGAACTGGCAAAGTACTACGTGCACTACAACAACGACGAAGCCAGTGAGTTCTCGAAATGTGTCAAATTTGAGAATGGTCTTCGTGATGAGATCAAGCAGGGTATCAGGTACCAGAGAATCCGAAGATTTATTGACCTGGTAGATTGTAGTAGAATTTTTGAGGAAGATAGCATCAAGCTAAAGTCATCTCACTCTCGCGAGTTGGTTGACAGAAAGGGTAAGAAGCCTATGGATAGAGGTAAACCATATGGTAGAGGTAAACCTGTCGATTGGAAGAAACCCAGTGGGGGAGATTCCAGTGCTCGTATCAGATGCTATAATTGTGGTGAGATGGGACATCGTAGGAACGAGTGTAAGCTTGATCAGAAGAAGTGTTACAAGTGTGACCAAGTGGGCCACATTGCTGCTGACTGCAAGAAGAGGGTTGTGACTTGTTACAACTGTGGTGAAGAGGGTCACATCAGCCCTAATTGTCCTAAGCCAAAGAAGAACCAATCGGGAGGAAAGGTTTTTGCTTTGACCGGTTCAGAGACTACTCCAGAAGACAGATTGATTAAAGGTACGTGTTTCATTCATGGCACACCTTTAGTTGCAATTATTGATACTGGAGCAACTCATTCTTTTATTTCTTTGGATTGTGCTGAGAGGTTAAATATTGAGATATCTGATATAAATGGAAGTATGGTTATTGACACTCCTGCGTCGGGTTCAGTAACTACTTCGTCTGCATGCTTGAATTGTCCGGTTGACATTTTTGGCAGAATTCGGGATGGACTTAGTGTGCCTTCCGTTGAAACAACTCGATGTAATCCTGGGAATGAACTGGTTGGAGTTCAATCGTGTTCATATCAACTGTTTTGCAAAGACGGTAATTTTTCCTGAAGAGGTTAGTACTGATGATCTGGAAATGACAGCCAGACAGGTGAATGAGGCTATAGGAGATGGGGCAACAGTGTTTATGTTGTTCGCCTTGATGAATGTGAAAGAAAAAGTGGCGAGTAACGGACTTCCAGTGGTATGTGAGTTTCCAGAAGTTTTTCTAGAAGATGTGAATGAATTACCACCGGAAAGAGAAGTGGAGTTTTCTATTGATTTGGTTCCGGGAACTAGTCTAGTGTCGATGGCACCGTATCGCATGTCGCCATCTGAATTGGTTGAACTGAAGAAGCAGTTAGAAGAATTGCTGGAGAAGAAATTTATTCGTCCTAGTGTTTCACCGTGGGGTGCGCCTGTGTTGTTGGTAAAGAAGAAAGAAGGTTCAATGAGGTTGTGTGTAGATTACAGACAATTGAACAAGGTTGCTATCAAGAATCGGTATCCTTTGCCGAGGATTGATGGTTTGATGGATCAACTAGTTGGAGCATGTGTATTTAGTAAGATTGATCTGAGGTCTGGGTATCACCAAATTCGTGTGAAAGATGATGATATTCAGAAGACTGCTTTTAGAACAAGGTATGGACATTATGAGTATTCTGTAATGCCGTTTGGAGTTACTAATGCACCTGGTGTTTTTATGGAGTATATGAACAAGATCTTTCATCCTTATCTCGATAAGTTCGTGGTGGTGTTTATAGATGACATCCTAATATACTCTAAGGATGAAGAAGAACATGCCGAACACCTCAGAACGGTATTGGAACTGTTAAAAGAGAAGCAACTTTTTCACAAGCTGTCGAAGTGTGAATTCTGGTTAGAGGAAGTCAGTTTTCTCGGGCATGTGATTTCTAAGAATGGTATTGTTGTTGATCCTACAAAGATAGAAGCTGTGTCTCAGTGGGAAGCTCCGAAGTCAGTGTCAGAGATTCGTAGTTTTCTTGGTCTTGCAGGTTATTACAGGAAGTTTATTGAAGGATTTTCAAAGTTAGCATTGCCTTTAACTAAACTAACCAGGAAGGGACAAGCTTTTATTTGGGATGCAAAGTGTGAAGAAGGATTCCAAGAGCTGAAGAGGAGGTTGACTAGTGCTCCTATCTTGATTTTGCCGAATCCAACAGAATCATTTGTGGTTTATTGTGATGCATCATTGATGGGTTTAGGTGGTGTATTGATGCAGAATCAACAAGTAGTCGCTTATGCATCGAGACAACTCAAAGTACATGAAAGGAATTATCCGACTCATGATTTGGAGTTGGCAGTTGTAGTCTTTGTTTTGAAGTTGTGGCGGCACTATTTGTATGGTTCGAGATTTGAAGTATTCAGTGATCATAAGAGTCTGAAGTATCTCTTTGATCAGAAAGAGTTGAATATGAGACAGAGAAGGTGGTTAGAATTTCTGAAAGATTATGATTTTGGTTTGAATTACCATCCGAGTAAGGAAAACGTTATTGCTGATGCATTGAGTAGAAAGACTTTGCATATGTCTATGCTAATGGTGAAGGAATTGGATTTGATTGAACAATTCAGAGACTTGAGTTTGGTGTGCGAAGGTACTCCTACTAGTGTCAAGTTGGGTATGCTAAAGCTGACTAGTGGTATTCTGGAAGAAATCAGAGAAGGTCAGAAAGCCGGCGTTGGATTGATTGATAAGTTGACTTTGATTAACCAAGGCAAGAGTAGTGAATTCAGAATTGACGAGAATGGTATACTGAGGTTTGGCGACCGAGTTTGTGTTCCTGATATTGATGAACTCCGAAAGCGTATTCTAGAAGAAGGACACCGTAGTGGGTTGAGTATTCATCCTGGTGCTACCAAGATGTATCATGATTTGAAAAAGTTGTTTTGGTGGCCTGGAATGAAGAAGGAAATTGATGAGTTTGTGTACTCTTGCTTGACTTGTCAGAAGTTAAAAATTGAGCATCAGAAACCATCTGGGTTTATGCAACCGATGTTTATCCCTGAGTGGAAGTGGGATAGCATATCGATGGATTTTGTTTCGGGTTTGCCGAGAACTGTCAGAAATTGTGAAGCTATCTGGGTCGTGGTGGACAGGTTGATGAAGTCTGCACATTTTATACCGGTGAGAATGGATTATTCGATGGAGAAGCTAGATCAGTTGTATATTGAGAAGATAGTTAGTCTACATGGTATTCCTTCAAGTATCGTGTCAGACAGAGATCCGAGGTTTACGTCTAAGTTCTGGGAAAGTTTGCAAAAAGCTTTGGGTACTAAATTGAGACTAAGTTCTGCTTACCATCCACAGACTGATGGACAGACTGAGAGGACGATTCAGTCGTTAGAGGATTTGTTGAGAGCTTGTGTGCTAGAAAAAGGAGGTGTTTGGGATAGTTATCTGCCTTTGATTGAGTTTACCTACAACAACAGTCATCATTCGAGTATCGGTATGGCTCCGTTTGAGGCTTTGTATGGTAGGAGGTGTAGGACGCCGTTGTGTTGGTACGAATCTGGTGAGAGTGCTGTAATTGGTCCGGAAATTGTACAAGAGACCACAGAGAAGATTAAGATGATTCAAGAGAAGATTAAAGCTTCTTAGAGTCGTCAGAAGAGTTATCATGACAAGAGGAGGAAAACACTTGAGTTTCAAGAGGGAGACCACGTGTTTATGAGAGTTACTCCTATGACAGGTATTGGTCGGGCATTGAAGTCAAAGAAGTTGACTCCACGTTTTATTGGACCATTCCAAATTTCTGAAAGAGTGGGAGAAGTAGCATATCGTGTCGCGTTACCGCCGATGCTTGCAAACTTGCATGATGTGTTTCATGTGTCTCAGTTGAGGAAATACATATCAGATCCGTCCCATGTGATCCAAGTAGATGATGTACAGGTAAAAGACAACTTAACGGTTGAGGCATTGACTGTGAGGATTGAGGATCGAAGGCTGAAGCAATTGCGTGGTAAGGAAATAGCTTTAGTCAGAGTAGCTTGGGGAGGACCGGCTGAAGGAAATGTTACTTGGGAGCTAGAGAGCCAGATGAAGGATTCTTATCCTGAGCTCTTTACCTAAGGTATGTTTTCGAGGACGAAAACTCTTTTAGTGGGGGAGAGTTGTAACACCCGTATAATTTTAATTTTAATTTAATTTGAATATTAGATTAATAATTATTATTTTTATGGATTTTATGAAAATAATGGAAAATGATGGTTGAATGGCATTTGGGCCATGTGAGAGATTAGTAAGAAGAGGGGGTGTGGTGTAGTAAAGCCTTACTAATTTAATATTATTTTTCATAAAATAATTAGAATTGGGAAAGAAAGAACAGAACGTGAAAAGAGAGAAGTTGGAACACGAAGAACGTAGAAGAGGAACAAAGAGGAAGGACCAAAGAGCATGAATTTGACTAAGGTAAGGGGGGACTCTGAAGGATAGAAAAACACTTAGAAAGGGGGGGGGGTTTGAATAAGTGTAGTCTAAAAACTTGGACGATAAAAATAAATTGCACAGTAATTTTTATCCTGGTTCGTTGTTAACTAAACTACTCCAGTCCACCCCCACGGAGTGATTTACCTCACCTGATGATTTAATCCACTAATCGCAACAAATTACAATGGTTTTCCACTTAGCCCACGACTAAGTCTTCTAGAGTATCCTGATCACAACCTGATCACTCTAGGAACAAATGCTTAGACACAAGCTAAGACTTTTTTAGAGTATCCTGACCACCACGTGATCACTCTAAATACAACTGCTTAGACACAAGCTAAGACTTCCTAGAGTATCCTGATCAACACTTGATCACTCTAGTTACTTACAAATTAATGTAATCAATTCTAAGAGTATTACAAATGGTTCTGAAAAGCTATAATCACAACAGTGATATTTCTCTTAAAGTTTAAGCTTAATCTCACTAATATATTACAACAACAATGTAGTGAGCTTTGATGAAGATGAAGTTTCTGAGCTTTGAGTTTGATCAGCGTTTCAGCAAGTTAATTGTTAGCAAATCGTCAACCTTGCTTCTCATCAGAACTTCATACTTATAGGCACTTGAGAAGATGACCGTTGGGAGCATTTAATGCTTTGCGTGTTCCGTACAACATTGCATTTAATGTTTCACGCTTTTGTCAACTACCTCGAGCCTTGTTCACGCTGTGTCTACTGATGTTGCCTTTAATAGCTTCCAACGTTCCTTTTGTCAGTCAGCGTAGCCTGCCACCTGTACTTTCTTCTGATCTGATGTTTGTGTATACAACGTTTGAATATCATCAGAGTCAAACAGCTTGGTGCATAGCATCTTCTTGTCTTCTGACCTTGAAGTGCTTCTGAGCGTGATACCATGAGAACTTCAGTGCTTCTGCTTCTGATCTCAAGTTCTTCTGATGCTTCCATAGACCCATGTTCTGATTCTGCCTTGACCATCTTCTGATGTCTTGCCAGACCATGTTCTGATGTTGCATGCTGAACCTTCTGAGACAAAGCTTCTGAGCGCTGATTTGTGCATACTCTTTATATATATTTCCTGAAAAGGAAATTGCAATGTATTAGAGTACCACATTATCTCACACAAAATTCATATCCTTGTTATCATCAAAACTAAGAATATTGATCAGAACAAATCTTGTTCTAACAATCTCCCCCTTTTTGATGATGACAAAAACATATATAAATGATATGAATTTGCGATCAGAAAGAGCAGACAGCTAAAGACAATTACACAGCTATAACATAAGCATGTGAATATGTCTCCCCCTGAGATTAACAATCTCCCCCTGAGATGAATAATCTCCCCCTGAAATTAATACTAGAAGAATTTTATAAATAAAAGACTTCCCTGAGTATTTCAGTAGAGACGTTCACAATGCTTGATCTTTAGAACATTCATGACTTCTGATTTCTGCTTCCATAGGACAGCTTCAGAATATTGAATTTCTTTAGATCCTCAGAACATTCACAGCTTCTGATTTCTGCTTCCATCGGACAGCTTCAGAACTTGAATTTCTTTGATCTTCAGAACATTCACAGCTTCAGAACTTGAATTTCTTTGATCTTCAGAACATTCACAGCTTCTGACTTCTGCTTCCATCGGACAGCTTCAGAACTTGAATTTCCTTGATCTTCAGAACATTCATAGCTTCTGATCTTTGCTTCCATTGGGACAGCTTCAGAGCTTGAATTTCTTTTTACACCACTTCATGCTAGATTGTATCAGAACATTGTTGAATGTACCAAAGCATCATCAGAGCATCTCTACATCCTGAAATGTTACAGAACAAAACTAAACGACAAAAGTCAGCATGAAAGAGTCAGAGCATGGAATATGTTTCAGAATACATAATATGTATCAGAGCCATATGGTATGTGTCAGAACACATAAACCTAATGTTTCAGATCATATTCTATCATCAGAATATCTGAACATTTTTCCTTCTTGCTTCTGATTCTGAAGCTTCATAGCACTCAGCTTGCTTCAAGAATCCAAGAACTTGATTCATCTTGTTGCTTCTTGTGTTGATCTTGAAAAGAGAATCTTCATTACCTGCAACAACACAACTAAAAAGCATAGAACTTTGCAAGTTCTGTTAGTTAGTAATGTGGGGCCTTTTTAGTGGGGCCTTTTTACCCGATAACTGATAATATTAATCAGATCATTTATCATATATTTCTCCCCCTTTTTGTCATAACATCAAAAAGAATATAAAAGATTCAGATGTAAAGTAAGAGACAAAAAGAATGAAACAGAATAAAACTTTCTCATTGATTTGAACAAAGAAAGGTACACAAAAGGATGCTGAACGAACAGATGCAACAAGAAAAGAAAAACTACAAATACCAAAGACTAAGACCCTAGTTTAGACAAAAGAAGTGATTAGCACAGTTACCTAAATAGGCGTCCCCTCAACTGCACGCACGCTTGTCCAGGAATAGTGAACATGTGTTTACCATCTGGATAGCCAGTTACAGCTGTTTTACTTTTAAAGAGATTCTGAGTCAACTTAGACAGTGAAACGTTAGTAATAACAGAATCATTACTTCTAATTGATTACAATCAGAACTTCTTGTAAAAGCCTAATCCAATCTTATTTCAGAAGATACTCATACATAAGATCTTCTCATCTTCTCATTCTGGGCATAAATCCATACTGATATTCTTCAGAATGAACTTAAACCTATCTTCAGCAAGGGGTTTTGTAAAGATATCAGCCCATTGATGGTCTGTATCCACAAAGTTTAAAGATATAACACCCTTCTGAACATAGTCCCTTATGAAATGATGTTTAATCTCAATATGTTTAGCTTTTGAATGTAAAATAGGATTCTTAGATAAACATATAGCAGAAGTATTATCACAGAAAATAGGAATGTTACTCTCAAATATCTGATAGTCTTCTAGCTGACTTCTCATCCAGAGCATTTGTGTGCTACAACCAGCAGCAACAACATATTCTGCTTCTGTTGTTGAGAGAGCAATTGTAGCTTGCTTCTTGCTGTACCATGAGATCAGATGACTTCCAAGGAATTGACAACTTCCAGAAGTACTTTTCCTTTCAATTCTATCTCCAGCATAGTCAGCATCACAGAATCCTACTAAGTTGTAATCTTTGGATCTTCTGTAAACTAAACCAACATTAGTAGTACCTTTCAGATACCTCATAATTCTCTTAACCGCAGTTAAATGAGATTCTCTTGGATCTGATTGGAATCTAGCACACAAGCAAACACTGAAGAGAATGTCAGGTCTAGAAGCAGTAAGGTATAGAAGATATCCAATCATACCTCTGTACAACTTCTGATCTACCTTCTTACTTACGTCATCCTTACCTAGAACACATGTTGGATGTATAGGAGTTTTGGCTTCTTTGCTTTCAGAAAGATTAAACTTCTTCAGAAGTTCTTTCACATACTTCGTTTGATGGACATAAGTTCCGTCAGAAGTTTGGTTGATTTGAATTCCAAGGAAGTACTTGAGTTCTCCCATCATGCTCATTTCAAATTCAGCCTGCATAGACTCAGCAAACTCCTTTCCAAGTGTAGCATTAGATGTTCCAAAGATGATATCATCAACATATATTTGACATATTAAAATATCCTTTTTAAAGGTTTTACAAAAGAGAGTAGTGTCCACTTTTCCTCTAGTGAAACCATTTTCCAGAAGGAAGGAACTTAAACGTTCATACCAAGCTCTCGGAGCTTGCTTCAATCCGTATAATGATTTCTTTAATTTAAAAACATGATTTGGAGACTTGGAGTCTTCAACATCAGGAGGTTGATGGACATAAACTTCTTCATCTATATAACCATTTAAGAAGGCACTCTTAACATCCATCTAATAAAGAGTGATGTTGTGTTGAGTGGCAAAAGAAATTAATAGACGAATAGATTCTAACCTGGCCACTGGTGCAAAGGTTTTTGTGTAGTCAATCCCTTCTTGCTGACTATAACCTTGAGCAACCAGTCTGGCTTTGTTTCTTACCACTTCTCCCATCTCGCTTAGCTTGTTTCTGAACACCCACTTAGTGCCGATGATGTTAAATCCTTTTGGTCTAGGAACCAAGTCCCATACGTCATTCCTTGTAAACTGATTTAGTTCTTCTTGCATGGCAATTATCCAGTCAGGATCCTCTAGAGCTTGATCAACAGAAGTTGGCTCGATCAAAGAAACAAGACCTAATTGACATTCTGCACTGTTCTTAAGGAATGCCCTTGTTCTGATGGGATCATCTTTCTTCCCAAGGATCACATCTTCTGAATGAGCTGAAGCAAGTCTAGGTGATCTTCTGACTGTTGGTTCTTCAGAAATCCTGAGATTCTCTAAAGATGCAGCAACTTGATCTTCTGATCCATTGCTTCTGAGACTGCCAGCTTCTGCAGCATTGCTTCTTGGTTCTACTGCTTCTGATATATCAATATCAAAATCTGCAAAATTCTCAAACTGCTTTGGTTGTTCAAGACCAAGCTTATCATCAAACCTGATATTGATTGATTCTTCTACAATCAATGTTTCAGTATTGTATACTCTATAGCCTTTAGAGCGTTCAGAATATCCAAGAAGGAAACACTTTTGTGCTTTAGAATCAAACTTACCAAGATGATCTTTAGTATTCAGAATAAAACATACACATCCAAAAGGATGGAAATATGAAATGTTGGGCTTTCTGTTCTTCCACAATTCATAAGGAGTCTTATTTAGAATAGGTCTGATAGAGATTCTATTCTGAATATAACACGCAGTGTTTATTGCTTCTGCCCAGAAATGCTTAGCCATATTGGTTTCATTGATCATGGTTCTGGCCATTTCTTGTAGAGTCCTATTCTTTCGCTCTACAACTCCATTTTGCTGTGGAGTTCTAGGACAAGAGAAATCATGGGAAATGCCATTTTCTTTGAAGAACTCCTCAAAGAATTTGTTCTCAAATTCACCACCATGATCACTTCTAACCTTTATGATTTTGCACTCTTTCTCAGATTGGATCTGAGTGCAGAATTCAAAGAACACAGAATGAGACTCATCCTTGTGTTTTAAGAACTTTACCCATGTCCAGCGGCTATAATCATCAACGATGACTAATCCATATTTTTTTCCCTCTGACAGATGCTGTTTTGACAGGGCCAAACAGATCAATGTGCAAGAGTTCTAACGGCCTTGAGGAAGAAACAACATTCTTAGACTTGAATGCAGGTCTGGAGAACTTGCCCTTCTGACATGCTTCACAAAGAGCATCTGATTTGTATTTCAGATTTGGGAGTCCTCTGACCAGATTTAGTTTGTTAATTTGAGAAATCTTTCTCAAACTAGCATGTCCTAATCTTCTGTGCCAGACCCATTGCTCTTCAGAAACAGACATAAGACAAGTCACCTTCTGATTCTTAAGATCCTGAAGATCTGTCTTATAAACGTTGTTCTTTCTCTTGCCTGTAAATAGGATTGAGCCATCCTTCTGACTTACAGCCTTGCAATACTTTTGATTGAAGATTATATCATAACCATTGTCACTTAATTGGCTTATGGACAATAAGTTATGCGTTAAACCTTCTACAAGAAGTACATTAGTTATGGAAGGAGAGTTACCAATACTTATGGTTCCTGAGCCAATGATTTTGCCCTTCTGATCTCCTCCAAACTTGACTTCTCCACCTGGTTTAAGCACCAGGTCTTGGAATGTAGATCTTCTTCCCGTCATGTGTCGCGAGCACCCAGAGTCCAGGTACCATGACATTTTGCTGTTTGTCCTTTTTGCCGCCAAGGATATCTGCAACAGAAATTATCTTCTCCTTAGGTACCCACAATTTCTTGGGTCCTTTCTTGTTAGTTCTCCTCAAGTTCTGATTGAACTTGGGTTTAGCAAAATATTTAACAGGAGGAACAGCATGATATTCTTTAGGTTTGTTAGCATGATATTTCTTAGGATGTGTCACATGCTTCTTAGTGTGAACAGTGTTAAGCTTCTGTGCATGTGAAGTGAGCCTAATATCATGAGCATGGCCATATTTGAACTGATCATACAATGGCTTGTATGTGATCTTCAGATCATCAACAGGTTCAAATTTATGTGAGGTATCACCCTCATAGCCAAAGCCAAACCTTCTGTTTCCAGAAACACCATATATCATAGAAGCAAGATGACTTCTGCCAATGCTTCTAGATAAGAACTTTCTGAAGCTCGAGTCATATTCTTTCAGAATATGATTCATGCTAGGAATGGATTTTTCTGTTCCAGAAGGAGATCCACTATCTTTGGATAGATTTAAAACTTTTTCCTTCAGTTCAGAGTTTTCCACTTCCAGCTTCTTAGTTTCAAATTCAAACTGCTTCTTCAGCTTTTTGTATTTGATACTAAGATGAGCCTTGAGTTCCAGAAGTTCTGTTAAACTGGAAACTAACTCTTCTCTAGATAGTTCAGAAAATACCTCTTCAGAATCTGATTCTGATGTAGATTCTGATCCATCATCTTCTATAGCCATCAGTGCAAAGTTGGCTTGTTCTCCTTCAGAGTCTGATTCTGATTCTGATTCAGAATCATCCCATGTTGCCATAAGACCTTTCTTCTTATGAAACTTCTTTTGGGGATTCTCCTTCTGAAGTTTTGGACACTCGTTCTTGTAATGTCCAGGCTCATTGCACTCATAGCAGACAACCTTCTTCTTGTCAGATCTTCTGTCACCAGAATATTCTCCACGTTCAAATCTCTTTGAACTTCTGAAGCCTCTGAACTTCCTTTGCTTGCTCTTCCAGAGTTGGTTTACCCTTCTGGAGATCATGGACAGTTCATCTTCTTCTTCTTTAGATTCTGATTCTTCAGGATCTTCTTCTCTAGCCTGAAAAGCGTTAGTGCATTTTTTAACATTTGATTTTAATGCAATAGACTTACCTTTCTTCTGAGGCTCGTTTGCATCCAGCTCTATTTCATGGCTTCTCAAGGCACTGATAAGCTCTTCCAAAGAAACTTCATTCAGATTCTTGGCAATCTTGAATGCAGTCACCATTGGAACCCATCTTCTGGGTAAGCTTCTGATAATCTTCTTTACATGATCATCCTTGGTGTAGCCTTTATCCAGAACTCTCAATCCAGCAGTTAGAGTTTGAAATCTTGAGAACATCTTCTCAATATCTTCACCATCCTCCATCTTGAAGGCTTCATATTTCTGGATTAGAGCAAGAGCTTTAGTCTCCTTGACTTGAGCATTTCCCTCATGGGTCATTTTCAATGACTCATATATATCATAGGCAGTTTCCCTGTTAGATATCTTCTCATACTCAGCATGAGAGATAGCATTCAGCAAAACAGTCCTACATTTATGATGATTCTTGAAAAGCTTCTTCTGATCATCATCCATTTCTTGCCTCGTAAGCTTTACGCCACTAGCTTTCATTGGATGTTTGTAACCATCCATCAGAAGATCCCATAGTTCACCATCTAGACCAAGAAAGTAACTTTCCAGTTTATCTTTCCAGTATTCAAAGTTTTCACCATCAAATACTGGTGGTCTAGTATAACCATTGTTACCATTATATTGCTCAGCAGAGCCAGATGTAGATGCAGATGTTTGAGTTTCACCAGCCATCTTATAATGAAGCGTATTTCTCTTCCTGAATCTTTTCTAAACACGGTTAAGTGCTTGCACCTTAGAACCGGCGCTCTGATGCCAATTGAAGGATAGAAAAACACTTAGAAAGGGGGGGGGGGGTTGAATAAGTGTAGTCTAAAAACTTGGACGATAAAAATAAATTGCACAGTTATTTTTATCCTGGTTCGTTGTTAACTAAACTACTCCAGTCCACCCCCACGGAGTGATTTACCTCACCTGAGGATTTAATCCACTAATCGCAACAAATTACAATGGTTTTCCACTTAGCCCACGACTAAGTCTTCTAGAGTATCCTGATCACAACCTGATCACTCTAGGAACAAATGCTTAGACACAAGCTAAGACTTTCTTAGAGTATCCTGACCACCACGTGATCACTCTAAATACAACTGCTTAGACACAAGCTAAGACTTCCTAGAGTATCCTGATCAACACTTGATCACTCTAGTTACTTACAAATTAATGTAATCAATTCTAAGAGTATTACAAATGCTTCTGAAAAGCTATAATCACAACAGTGATATTTCTCTTAAAGTTTAAGCTTAATCTCACTAATATATTACAACAGCAATGTAGTGAGCTTTGATGAAGATGAAGTTTCTGAGCTTTGAATTTGATCAGCGTTTTAGCAAGTTAATTGTTAGCAAATCGTCAACCTTGCTTCTCATCAGAACTTCATATTTATAGGCACTTGAGAAGATGACCATTGGGAGCATTTAATGCTTTGCGTGTTCCGTAGAGCATTGCATTTAATGTTTCACGCTTTTGTCAACTACCTCGAGCCTTGTTCACGCTGTGTCTACTGACATTGCCTTTAATAGCTTCCAACGTTCCTTTTGTCAGTCAGCGTAGCCTGCCACCTGTACTTTCTTCTGATCTGATGTTTGTGTATACAACGTTTGAATATCATCAGAGTCAAACAGCTTGGTGCATAGCATCTTCTTGTCTTCTGACCTTGAAGTGCTTCTGAGCGTGATACCATGAGAACTTCAGTGCTTCTGCTTCTGATCTCAAGTTCTTCTGATGCTTCCATAGACCCATGTTCTGATTCTGCCTTGACCATCTTCTGATGTCTTGCCAGACCATGTTCTGATGTTGCATGCTGAACCTTCTGAGACAAAGCTTCTGAGCGCTGATTTGTGCATACTCTTTATATATTTCCTGAAAAGGAAATTGCAATGTATTAGAGTACCACATTATCTCACACAAAATTCATATCCTTGTTATCATCAAAACTAAGAATATTGATCAGAACAAATCTTGTTCTAACAGAGCTTTAGTCTCCTTGACTTGAGCATTTCCCTCATGGGTCATTTTCAATGACTCATATATATCATAGGCAGTTTCCCTGTTAGATATCTTCTCATACTCAGCATGAGAGATAGCATTCAGCAAAACAGTCATACATTTATGATGATTCTTGAAAAGCTTCTTCTGATCATCATCCATTTCTTGCCTCGTAAGCTTTACGCCACTAGCTTTCACTGGATGTTTGTAACCATCCATCAGAAGATCCCATAGTTCACCATCTAGACCAAGAAAGTAACTTTCCAGTTTATCTTTCCAGTATTCAAAGTTTTCACCATCAAATACTGGTGGTCTAGTATAACCATTGTTACCATTATATTGCTCAACAGAGCCAGATGTAGATGCAGATGTATTTGTTGAAATTTCACCAGCCATCTTGTACTGAAGCGTTTTTCTCTTCCTGAATCTTTTCTAAACACAATTAAGTGCTTGCACCTTAGAACCGGCGCTCTGATGCCAATTGAAGGATAGAAAAACACTTAGAAAGGGGGGGTTTGAATAAGTGTAGTATAAAAACTTGGACGATAAAAATAAATTGCACAGTTATTTTTATCCTGGTTCGTTGTTAACTAAACTACTCCAGTCCACCCCCACGGAGTGATTTACCTCACCTGAGGATTTAATCCACTAATCGCAACAGATTACAATGGTTTTCCACTTAGCCCACGACTAAGTCTTCTAGAGTATCCTGATCACAACCTGATCACTCTAGGAACAAATGCTTAGACACAAGCTAAGACTTTCTTAGAGTATCCTGACCACCACGTGATCACTCTAAATACAACTGCTTAGACACAAGCTAAGACTTCCTAGATAGAAGATCAGAAGCTGTGAAGCTCTGAAGCTCTGAAGCTGCTTAGACCAATTCTATAGAGTGCACCAATCCAAGCTCTGAAGCTGTCCCAATGGAAGCAAAGATCAGAAGCTGTGAATGTTCTGAAGATCAAAGAAATTCAAGTTCTGAAGCTGTCCGATGGAAGCAGAAGTCAGAAGCTGTGAATGTTCTGAAGATCAAAGAAATTCAAGTTCTGAAGCTGTCCGATGGAAGCAGAAGTCAGAAGCTGTGAATGTTCTGAAGATCAAAGAAATTCAAGTTCTGAAGCTGTCCGATGGAAGCAGAAATCAGAAGCTGTGAATGTTCTGAGGATCTAAAGAAATTCAATATTCTGAAGCTGTCCTATGGAAGCAGAAATCAGAAGTCATGAATGTTCTGAAGATCAAGCATTGTGAACGTCTCTACTGAAATACTCAAGGAAGTCTTTTATTTATAAAATTCTTCTAGTATTAATTTCAGGGGGAGATTATTCATCTAAGGGGAAGATTGTTAATCTCAGGGGGAGACATATTCACATGCTTATGTTATAGCTGTGTAATTGTCTTTATCTGTCTGCTCTTTCTGATCGCAAATTCATATCATTTATATATGTTTTTGTCATCATCAAAAAGGGGGAGACTGTTAGAACAAGATTTGTTCTGATCAATATTCTTAGTTTTGATGATAACAAGGATATGAATTTTGTGTGAGATAATGTGGTACTCTAATACATTGCAATTTCCTTTTTAGGAAATATATATAAAGAGTATGCACAAATCAGCGCTCAGTAGTTTAGTTAACAACGAACCAGGATAAAAATAACTGTGCAATTTATTTTTATCGTCCAAGTTTTTAGACTACACTTATTCAAACCCCCCCTTTCTAAGTGTTTTTCTATCCTTCAATTGGCATCAGAGCGCCGGTTCTAAGGTGCAAGCACTTAACCGTGTTTAGAAAAGATTCAGGAAGAGAAAAACGCTTCAGTATAAGATGGCTGGTGAAACTCAAACATCTGAATCTACATCTGGCTCTGCTGAGCAATATAATGGTAACAATGGTTATACTAGACCACCAGTATTTGATGGTGAAAACTTTGAATACTGGAAAGATAAACTGGAAAGTTACTTTCTTGGTCTAGATGGTGAACTATGGGATCTTCTGATGGATGGTTACAAACATCCAATGAAAGCTAGTGGCGTAAAGCTTACGAGGCAAGAAATGGATGATGATCAGAAGAAGCTTTTCAAGAATCATCATAAATGTAGGACTGTTTTGCTGAATGCTATCTCTCATGCTAAGTACGAGAAGATATCTAACAGGGAAACTGCCTATGATATATATGAGTCATTGAAAATGACCCATGAGGGAAATGCTCAAGTCAAGGAGACTAAAGCTCTTGCTCTAATCCAGAAATATGAAGCCTTCAAGATGGAGGATGGTGAAGATATTGAGAAGATGTTCTCAAGATTTCAAACTCTAACTGCTGGATTGAGAGTTCTGGATAAAGGCTACACCAAGGCTGATCATGTAAAGAAGATTATCAGAAGATTACCCAGAAGATGGGGTCCAATGGTGACTGCATTCAAGATTGCGAAGAATCTGAATGAAGTTTCTTTGGAAGAGCTTATCAGTGCCTTGAGAATCCATGAAATAGAGCTGGATGCAAACGAGCCTCAGAAGAAAGGTAAGTCTATTGCATTAAAATCAAATGTTAAAAAATGCACTAACGCTTTTCAGGCTAGAGAAGAAGATCCTGAAGAATCAGAATCTGAAGAAGAAGAAGATGAACTGTCCATGATCTCCAGAAGGGTAAACCAACTCTGGAAGAGCAAGCAAAGGAAGTTCAGAGGCTTCAGAAGTTCAAAGAGATTTGAACGTGGAGAATCTTCTGGTGACAGAAGATCTGACAAGAAGAAGGCTGTCTGCTATGAGTGCAATGAGCCTGGACACTACAAGAACGAGTGTCCAAAACTTCAGAAGGAGAATCCCAAAAAGAAGTTTCATAAGAAGAAAGGTCTTATGGCAACATGGGATGATTCTGAATCAGAATCAGAATCAGACTCTGAAGGAGAACAAGCCAACTTTGGGTTGATGGCTACAGAAGATGATGGATCAGAATCTACATCAGAATCAGATTCTGAAGAGGTATTTTCTGAACAATCTAGAGAAGAGTTAGTTTCCAGTCTAACAGAACTTCTGGAACTCAAGGCTCATCTTAGTATCAAATACAAAAAGCTGAAGAAGCAGTTTGAATTTGAAACTAAGAAGCTGGAAGTGGAAAACTCTGAACTGAAGGAAAAAGTTTTAAATCTATCCAAAGATAGTGGATCTCCTTCTGAAACAGAAAAATCCATTCCTAGCATGAATCATATTCTGAAAGAATATGACTCGAGCTTCAGAAAGTTCTTATCTAGAAGTATTGGCAGAAGTCATCTTGCTTCTATGATATATGTTGTTTCTGGAAACAGAAGGTTTGGCTTTGGGTATGAGGGTGATACCTCACATAAATTTGAACCTGTTGATGATCTGAAGATCACATACAAGCCATTGTATGATCAGTTCAAATATGGCCATGCTCATGATATTAGGCTCACTTCACATGCACAGAAGTTTAACGCTGTTCACACCAAGAAGCATGTGACACATCCTAAGAAATATCATGCTAACAAACCTAAAGAATATCATGTTGTTCCTCCTGCTAAATATTTTGCTAAACCCAAGTTCAATCAGAACTTGAGGAGAACTAACAAGAAAGGACCCAAGAAATTGTTGGTACCTAAGGAGAAGATAATTTCTGTTGCAGATATCCTTGGCTGCAAAGAATGAAAATCACAACATGTCATGGTACCTGGACTCTAGGTGCTCGCGACACATGACGGGAAGAAGGTCTACATTCCAAGACCTGGTGCTTAAACCAGGTGGAGAAGTCAAGTTTGGAGGAGATCAGAAGGGCAAAATCATTGGCTCTGGAACCATAAGTATTGGTAACTCTCCTTCCATAACTAATGTACTTCTTGTAGAAGGATTAACGCATAACTTATTGTCCATAAGCCAATTAAGTGACAATGGTTATGATATAATCTTTAATCAAAAGTCTTGCAAGGCTGTAAGTCAGAAGGATGGCTCAATCCTATTTACAGGCAAGAGAAAGAACAACGTTTATAAGACAGATCTTCAGGATCTTAAGAATCAGAAGGTGACTTGTCTTATGTCTGTTTCTGAAGAGCAATGGGTCTGGCACAGAAGATTAGGACATGCTAGTTTGAGAAAGATTTCTCAGATTAACAAACTAAATCTGGTCAGAGGACTCCCAAATCTGAAATACAAATCAGATGCTCTTTGTGAAGCATGTCAGAAGGGCAAGTTCTCCAGACCTGCATTCAAGTCTAAGAATGTTGTTTCTTCCTCAAGGCCGTTAGAACTCTTGCACATTGATCTGTTTGGCCCTGTAAAAACAGCATCTGTCAGAGGGAAAAAATATGGATTAGTCATCGTTGATGATTATAGCCGCTGGACATGGGTAAAGTTCTTAAAACACAAGGATGAGTCTCATTCAGTGTTCTTTGAATTCTGCACTCAGATCCAATCTGAGAAAGAGTGCAAAATCATAAAGGTTAGAAGTGATCATGGTGGTGAATTTGAGAACAAATTCTTTGAGGAGTTCTTCAAAGAAAATGGCATTTCCCATGATTTCTCTTGTCCTAGAACTCCACAGCAAAATGGAGTTGTAGAGCGAAAGAATAGGACTCTACAAGAAATGGCCAGAACCATGATCAATGAAACCAATATGGCTAAGCATTTCTGGGCAGAAGCAATAAACACTGCGTGTTACATTCAGAATAGAATCTCTATCAGACCTATTCTAAATAAGACTCCTTATGAATTGTGGAAGAACAGAAAGCCCAACATTTCATATTTCCATCCTTTTGGATGTGTATGTTTTATTCTGAATACTAAAGATCATCTTGGTAAGTTTGATTCTAAAGCACAAAAATGTTTCCTTCTTGGATATTCTGAACGCTCTAAAGGCTACAGAGTATACAATACTGAAACATTGATTGTAGAAGAATCAATCAATATCAGGTTTGATGATAAGCTTGGTCTTGAAAAACCAAAGCAGTTTGAGAATTTTGCAGATTTTGATATTGATATATTAGAAGCAGTAGAACCAAGAAGCAATGCTGCAGAAGCTAGCAGTCTCAGAAGCAATGGATCAGAAGATCAAGTTGCTGCATCTTTAGAGAATCTCAGGATTTCTGAAGAGCCAACAATCAGAAGATCACCTAGACTTGCTTCAGCTCATTCAGAAGATGTGATCCTTGGGAAGAAAGATGATCCTATCAGAACCAGATCATTTCTTAAGAATGACAATCAGAAGCAGTGATCAGAATCTGAAGGCGTAAAGTCTTTCAGAAAGATACAGATGTCATCTACTTTCTGATGATGAACACGTGTCTGTACGGTTGGTACAAAGCGTGCAGTTGAAAAGACGCCGACCTAGGTAACTGTGTTAAATCATTTCATTTACCATGTTCTCTCTCTCCTAACGTCATTTCTCATTTAATACATAATGATTTCTTTTTTAAACAGTTTCTTTTATCTCTTTTTCTTTTCAAATTGTTTAAACAACCCGCTTCATATTCATTTCTTTTCTCTCTCTCTTTTACACATCTCTTTCGTTGCATCTGTTTTCAAACCCTAGTTTTTGATTTGATCTCAAAGCATAATCATCATGAACTCCTCTTCAAGTTCATCAAACCCTGCAGAAAGACTCACCTCTTCACAGATTCTGCTACGCAAATATCAGTATGCTCCATTGAAAACGTGCCTAATTCCCACGGAAGAACTGGAAGTTCTATGTGAATCTGCTGTTGACATCAACAATCTAAAAGCAAATGGCTTCAAGTGTGATGTAAGAATCTTTGAGCAAGGTTGGTCTAAATACCTTAATAGATTGGTTGGACCAATTTATCCTGAACTTGTGAAGGACTTCTGGGTACATGCAACGGTTACTCCAACTACCATTATTTCTTTCGTGCTAGGGCATGAAGTAGTTATCACTGAAAAACTCATCAGGAAGCTATACAATCTCAATGATGAAGAAGGTTGGTCTGGTCTTCAACCCGCAACAGTTGACTGGACTCCAGTTGAAAAACAAATCTCTCTGGCTACTGGAATTGATTCTCATAACACGGGCACCTTAAGGCCTTTCTATAAAGCATGGGCTGAGATTATTCTGGGTTCCCTTCACCATAGAAAGAGGATGCTCTCCTCCTCCTACATCAGTCCGGCTCACAAGTATACTCTTTTCTGCATTGGCAAAAAGACTGAGATCAACATCTCTCATATTTTGTTTGAGAATCTGAAGACTTCTATCTTTGATTCAAGAGAAGATGAAAGGGCGAAGTACCCTCATATTTCAAGAACGACCATTCCGTTCAGAAGAATGATTTCAGACATTCTGATTGAAAGCAAAGTGCTGGACTCCATCAGAAAACTCAATGCTTCTCATTTTCTTGGAGTAGTTCAAGGTCCCATCTTCAATGGTGTTGATTTGTTCAGACTGGAACTCATTAAGAATGTACCGTTTGTATGCACAAGTTTTCCTGACATTCTGTCAAGAAGAGTTGCTGTTGAAGGATTCGTCTCCTTGTTCCATAAAGAACTGCATCAGGTTATCAAGCTTTACCTGGAAGATTATGTTAGGAAGCAATCAGATGTTGATCCTGCTTGGATCCGTGGCAGAGTACTTCCGTCCAAAGCTGATATTCTGAAGAAGGATAAGAAGGAACGACAGGCAAGGCTAAAAAGAAAGGCCCAGGAAGATGAGGCTGAGAGAGCCAAGAAGTTGAGGGTCACCTATGATCCTGACAAGGTGGACTCTTCTGAACGCAGGGAGAAAAGGATCATAGACTCCTTTCACAGAACCAGATCTTCACATGTTTCTTCTGAACACTCCTCCAGGCAAGTTTTTACTCCATCTCCTTTTGTCCCTAAACCATCTCTCCAATCACCTCCATCTGAACCAAAAGTAAACTTCACTTTGCCAAATCCTTCTCCATCATCCTTTTCCTCTCCCATTCTAAACCCCACACCTCTAAGTATTCTTCCCCCAACTCCTTCCAATAAATCTTTCTCACCAATTCCCTTTACAACTACTCCATCCTCTTCTCAATCTATCATCTCTGATATTCCATCTTCATCAATCATTCTCTCAGATATCCCTTCTTCCTCATCCACCGTACCTCCACCTTCTATATCCTATCCCTTACTTACCAGAAAATCCAAACCCTACTGTCTTCTCTACCCTGACTACAAATTCACCTTCAATCCGCCTGAACCTGAACCCTATACCTGCTTGGAACTGTTCAGACATGAGGTGATTAGCAGTCTAGACCTTCTGAAGGATGCTTTTCTAAATGGTCTGGATGATGTTTCTACAAGAAATCTTTGGAAAAGATTTCGCAAGGATTTTCAAGTAGAAGCAATGGGAGTACAGAAGAGATTAGTGGCTGCTGCCCCTGGTTCCCCTGGATACCTTCTGAAGGATGATAATGGTATATACTACCATCCTCTCAGAAACTGTGTTGCTGCTAAGGAGAAGCCCTTTGTGGATGAATTGGATGAAGCAAGATTGGCTGCTGCATTGGAAGCTAATCCTTGCAGGGAGATTGTGGTCTGGAGACCTCATTATCCTGTTCTTCTCGGGGATTTCAAGACCCTCTTTGACTTTCTGAGGGAAAACCCTTCTAAGGAAGACCCAAGCTTGGTCATTCCAGAAGTTGTTGACCCACAAGAAGTTGAAGGTCCTTCTGCCCCCAGGAATCTAGCTGTCATTCTTCAGGCACTTGAGAATGGAGACTCTGAGATTCCGGCTGCAGATTATGGAGATGCTTCTATGCAAGAAGCAGATGCAGAAGATCATGTTGCTGAAACAGTTCCTGTTGAGGAAAATTCTGCAAATGATTTATCAATGGAAGCTGCAGATCACAATGCCATCCCTGTGAATAGAAGCTGTGAAGCGTCTTCTGATGAACCTTCCCGTCTTGCAAGGACTCTGGAAGTTATTCAGAAGAAACAGGATGAGCAAAGCTCAGTCAATGCTGAGTTTAGAGCTTTCATGGAGAGGCAAGATGAATACAACAATGGGGTTCAAGAGATGCTGGCCAAGATCTTGTCAAGGCTAGAGCCATCTTAGATTGAGTCTTAGTTGTTTTGTTTTTGCTTTGCTGCATCTGTTTTTATGCATCTTTTCTTCCTTCTCTCCTTGTACTTCTGTACTTCTATCTTGTTGAGCTTAAATGAAAATTATCTTTTTCTTCCATGTGTTTCTTTTTGTTTTTCATCTGAATCTTTTATGTTTTTGATGTTATGACAAAAAGGGGGAGAAATATGTGATAAATGATTTGATTTAATCAGATACATTACTAACAGTTCTTGCAAAGTTCTATGCTTTTAAGTTGTGTTGCTGTAGGAACTGAAGATCAACATAAGAAGCAACAAGATAATGAATCAAGTTCTTGGATTCTTGAAGCAAGCTGAGTGCTATGAAGCTTCAGAATAAGAAGCAAGAAGGAAGAATGCTCAGATATTCTGATGATAGAATATGATCTGAAACATTATGTTTATGTGTTATGACACATACCATATGGCTCTGATACATATTATGTATTCTGAAACATATTCCATGCTCTGACTCTTTCATGCTGACTTTTGTCGTTTAGTTTTGTTCTGTAACATTTCAGGATGTAGAGATGCTCTGATGATGCTCTGGTACATTCAACAATGTTCTGATACAATCTAGCATGAAGTGATGTAAGAAGAAATTCAAGCTCTGAAGCTGTCCCAATGGAAGCAAAGATCAGAAGCTGTGAATGTTCTGAAGATCAAAGAAATTCAAGTTCTGAAGCTGTCCTATGGAAGCAGAAGTCAGAAGCTGTGAATGTTCTGAAGATCAAAGAAATTCAAGTTCTGAAACTGTCCTATGGAAGCAGAAGTCAGAAGCTGTGAATGTTCTGTGGATCTAAAGAAATTCAAGATCTGAAGCTGTCCTATGGAAGCAGAAATCAGAAGTCATGAATGTTCTGAAGATCAAGCACTATGAACGTCTCTACTGAAATACTCAGGGAAGTCTTTTGTTTATAAAATTCTTCTAGTATTAATTTCAGGGGGAGATTATTCATCTCAGGGGGAGATTGTTAATCTCAGGGGGAGACATATTCACATGCTTATGTTATAGCTGTGTAATGGTCTTTATCTGTCTGCTCTTTCTGATCGCAAATTCATATCATTTATATATGTTTTTGTCATCATCAAAAAGGGGGAGATTGTTAGAACAAGATTTGTTCTGATCAATATTCTTAGTTTTGATGATAACAAGGATATGAATTTTGTGTGAGATAATGTGGTACTCTAATACATTGCAATTTCCTTTTCAGGAAATATATAGAGTATGCACAAATCAGCGCTCAGAAGCTTTGTCTCAGAAGGTTCAGCATGCAACATCAGAACATGGTCTGGCAAGACATTAGAAGATGGTCAAGGCAGAATCAGAACATGGGTCTATGGAAGCATCAGAAGAACTTGAGATCAGAAGCAGAAGCACTGAAGTTCTCATGGTATCACGCTAAGAAGCACTTCAAGGTCAGAAGACAAGAAGATGCTATGCACCAAGCTGTTTGACTCTGATGATATTCAAACGTTGTATACACAAACATCAGATCAGAAGAAAGTACAGGTGGCAGGCTACACTGACTGACAAAAGGAACGTTGGAAGCTATTAAAGGCAACGTCAGTAGACACAGCGTGAACAAGGCTCGAGGTAGTTGACAAAAGCGTGAAACATTAAATGCAATGCTGTACGGAACACGCAAAGCATTAAATGCTCCCAACGGTCATCTTCTCAAGTGCCTATAAATATGAAGTTCTGATGAGAAGCAAGGTTGACGATTTGCTAACAATTAACTTGCTGAAACACTGATCAAATTCAAAGCTCAGAAACTTCATCTTCATCAAAGCTCACTACATTGCTGTTGTAATATATTAGTGAGATTAAGCTTAAACTTTAAGAGAAATATCACTGTTGTGATTATAGCTTTTCAGAAGCATTTGTAATACTCTTAGAATTGATTACATTAATTTGTAAGTAACTAGAGTGATCAAGTGTTGATCAGGATACTCTAGGAAGTCTTAGCTTGTGTCTAAGCAGTTGTATTTAGAGTGATCACGTGGTGGTCAAGATACTCTAAGAAAGTCTTAGCTTGTGTCTAAGCATTTGTTCCTAGAGTGATCAGGTTGTGATCAGGATACTCTAGAAGACTTAGTCGTGGGCTAAGTGGAAAACCATTGTAATCTGTTGCGATTAGTGGATTAAATCCTCAGGTGAGGTAAATCACTCCGTGGGGGTGGACTGGAGTAGTTTAGTTAACAACGAACCAGGATAAAAATTACTGTGCAATTTATTTTTATCGTCCAAGTTTTTAGACTACACTTATTCAAACCCCCCCTTTCTAAGTGTTTTTCTATCCTTCAAGCTCTTGCTCTAATCCAGAAATATGAAGCCTTCAAGATGGAGGATGATGAAAACATTGAGAAGATGTTCTCAAGATTTCAAACTCTTACTGCTGGATTGAGAGTTCTGGATAAAGGCTAGACCAAGGATGATCATGTAAAGAAGATCATCAGAAGCTTACCCAGAAGATGGGGTCCAATGGTGACTGCTTTCAAGATTGCAAAGAATCTGAATGAAGTTTCTTTGGAAGAGCTTATCAGTGCCTTGAGAAGCCATGAAATAGAGCTGGATGCAAACGAGCCTCAGAAGAAAGGTAAGTTTATTGCATTAAAATCTAATGTTAAAAAATGCACTAACGCTTTTCAAGATAGAGAAGAAGATCCTGAAGAATCAGAATCTGAAGAAGAAGATGAACTGTCCAAGATCTCTAGAAGGGTAAACCAACTCTGGAAGAGCAAGCAAAGGAAGTTCAGAGGCTTCAGAAGTTCAAAGAGATTTGAACGTGGAGAATCTTCTGGTGACAGAAGATCTGACAAGAAGAAGGCTGTCTGCTATGAGTGCAATGAGCCTGGACATTACAAGAACGAGTGTCCAAAACTTCAGAAGGAGAATCCCAAAAAGAAGTTTCATAAGAAGAAAGGTCTTATGGCAACATGGGATGATTCTGAATCAGAATCAGAATCAAACTCTGAAGGAGAACAAGCCAACTTCACGCTGATGGCTACAGAAGATGATGGATCAGAATCTACATCAGAATCAGATTCTGAAGAGGTATTTTCTAAACTATCTAGAGAAGAGTTAGTTTCTAGTTTAACAGAACTTCTGGAACTCAAGGCTCATCTTAGTATCAAATACAAAAAGCTGAAGAAGCAGTTTGAATTTGAAACTAAGAAGCTGGAAGTGGAAAACTCTGAACGGAAGGAAAAAGTTTTAAATCTATCCAAAGATAGTGGATCTCCTTCTGAAAAATCCATTCCTAGCATGAATCATATTCTGAAAGAATATGACTCGAGCTTCAGAAAGTTCTTATCTAGAAGTATTGGCAGAAGTCATCTTGCTTCTATGATATATGGTGTTTCTGGAAACAGAAGGTTTGGTTTTGGCTATGAGGGTGATACCTCACATAAATTTGAACCTGTTGATGATCTGAAGATCACATACAAGCCATTGTATGATCAGTCCAAATATGGCCATGCTCATGATATTAGGCTCACTTCACATGCACAGAAGTTTAACACTGTTCACACCAAGAAGCATGTGACACATCCTAAGAAATATCATGCTAACAAACCTAAAGAATATCATGCTGTTCCTCCTGTTAAATACTTTGCTAAACCCAAGTTCAATCAGAACTTGAGGAGAACTAACAAGAAAGGACCCAAGAAATTGTGGGTACCTAAGGAGAAGATAATTTCTGTTGCAGATATCCTTGGCGGCAAAGAGGACAAAAGGCAAAATGTCATGGTACCTGGACTCTGGGTGCTCGCGACACATGACGGGAAGAAGGTATACATTCCAAGACCTGGTGCTTAAACCAGGTGGAGAAGTCAAGTTTGGAGGAGATCAGAAGGGCAAAATCATTGGCTCTGGAACCATAAGTCTTGGTAACTCTCTTTCCATAACTAATGTACTTCTTGTAGAAGGATTAACGCATAACTTATTGTCCATAAGTCAATTAAGTGACAATGGTTATGATATAATCTTCAATCAAAAGTCTTGCAAGGCTGTAAGTCAGAAGGATGGTTCAATCCTATTTACAGGCAAGAGAAAGAACAACATTTATAAGACAGATCTTCAGGATCTTAAGAATCAGAAGGTGACTTGTCTTATGTCTGTTTCTGAAGAGCAATGGGTCTGGCACAGAAGATTAGGACATGCTAGTTTGAGAAAGATTTCTCAGATTAACAAACTAAATCTTGTCAGAGGACTCCCTAATCTGAAATACAAATCAAATGCTCTTTGTGAAGCATGTCAGAAGGGCAAGTTCTCCAAACCTGCATTCAAGTCTAAGAATGTTGTCTCTTCCTCAAGGCCATTAGAACTCTTGCACATTGATCTGTTTGGCCCAGTCAAAACAGCATCTGTCAGAGGGAAGAAATATGGATTAGTCATCGTTGATGATTATAGCCGCTGGACATGGGTAAAGTTCTTAAGACACAAGGATGAGTCTCATTCAGTGTTCTTTGAATTCTGCACTCAGATCCAATCTGAGAAAGAGTGTAAAATCATAAAGGTTAGAAGTGATCATGGTGGCGAATTTGAGAACAGATTCTTTGAGGAGTTCTTCAAAGAAAATGGTATAGCCCATGATTTCTCTTGTCCTAGAACTCCACAACAAAATGGAGTTGTAGAGCGAAAGAATAGGACTCTACAAGAAATGGCCAGAACCATGATCAATGAAACCAATATGGCTAAGCATTTCTGGGCAGAAGCAATAAACACTACGTGTTATATTCAGAATAGAATCTCTATCAGACCTATTCTAAATAAGACTCCTTATGAATTGTGGAAGAACAGAAAGCCCAACATTTCATATTTCCATCCTTTTGGATGTGTATGTTTTATTCTGAATACTAAAGATCATCTTGGTAAGTTTGATTCTAAAGCACAAAAGTGTTTCCTTCTTGGATATTCTGAACGCTCTAAAGGCTACAAAGTATACAATACTGAAACATTGATTGCAGAAGAATCAATCAATATCAGGTTTGATGATAAGCTTGGTCTTGAAAAACCAAAGCAGTTTGAGAATTTTGCAGATTTTGATATTGATATATCAGAAGCAGTAGAACTAAGAAGCAAAGCTGCAGAAGCTGATAGTCTCAGAAGCAATGGATCAGAAGATCAAGTTGCTGCATCTTTAGAGTATCTCAGGATTTCTGAAGAGCCAACAGTCAGAAGATCACCTAGACTTGCTTCAGCTCATTCAGAAGATGTGATCCTTGGGAAGAAAGATGATCCTATCAGAACAAGATCATTCCTTAAGAATGACAATCAGAAGCAGTGATCAGATTCTGAAGGCGTAAAGTCTTTCAGAAAAATACAGCTGTCATCTACTTTTTGATGATGAACACGTGTCTATACAGTTGGTACAAAGCGTACAGTTGAAAAGACGCCGACCTAGGTAACTGTGTTAAATCATTTCATTTACCACGTTCTCTCACCTAACGTCACTTATCATTTAATGTAAATTGATTTTTTTTTGTTTCGGTAACTGTTCTTTTTCTAATCTTATTGCATTTTTTTTAAAATTCGTCTCTATATATTCTTTTCAAATCATCTCATATTTTTTTTGCTCCTTGTCTCTTTCTCTTCTTGCATACTCTCTTTTGAAAACTTCTTAGTCTCTTCTAAACCCTAACCAAAACCCAGAATTTGTTCTTCTCATTTGTTCATTCTGTTTCAATGGCTGCCTCTTCATCTCAAAACGTTGGTTCATCTGTTCCTCTCCATATTAAAGATGAAGTAAATCAGGAACTTACTCCAGTTGTTGCGTGCTCCATTCCTAAGGATGAATTGGAAGTTCTTTGTGAACTCATGGTTGATTTTGATAACATTGAAGAACACCAATTTCATCTCAAAGAAGATATAATTTTTCAAGGATGGACTTCGTTGTTCGCAGAGTTCTGTGGACCAGTCTACCCAGATCTTGTCAAGGAATTCTGGATACATGCAGTTGTCGCCCCTAAATCCATCCTGTCTTTCGTCCATGGAAAGTTTGTGGTAGTGACTGAGAACATCCTAAGGATGATGTTTGATCTGAAAAACCCTGAGGGAGTTTTTGAAATCGATCGAAGGGCTGATTGGAAAGATGTTTTATCCACTCTCTACACAGATGTAACTGAAACAAAGAATGTCAAGGACATGAAAGATCTCTACAAAATCTGGACCAAGATTCTTCTTGGGTGTTTTTATCACAGGAAAGGTACACATGCTTCTGATTTCGTCAGCAATGAGCAAAAATACATTCTGTATTGCATTGTCACTAAGAAGAAGGTTGATGCTATCTACATTATCTTCAACCATATGTGGAAGACTGTGAAGGATTCCAGAAACGCCTTCAGAGAAAAAGGTTGTACAAACATTCCTTTTGGTAGAATTATCACAAACCTTCTGGTTCATTCCAAGATTGTTGACAACCTAGAATCTGAAGGTATTATCAAAGACCTTGTTGTCACTTCTGGGAGCTGTCTGAATGCTCTCACTTTAAAGAAGATGAAGGTGATTAAGACTATCACCAAGACTCCCAAACCTCTTGCTGGAACAAGAATCAGAAGAAAACCAGTTCTAGCTGATTTTGAAACCTTCTTCAATAGTGAGGTACCAGAAGTCAGAACTAAGTATCTGAAGTCACAAAAAGAGGATAAAAGTCTTAAAGATCAAGAGAAAGGTGCTCCTATTAAAGTGAATCGCAAGAAGGAAGAAAGGACCAAAAGAAAGTTTGATCATCCTTCTATCAATCAGGTGAAGGTTGTTCAGAAAGCTGCTGCTACCACTGAGAAAGAAGTGGTTCCAGAAGAAGTCATTGCAAAGGTTGTTAAGGCCGTTTCTGTTGATTTTGAGAAGAAAAAGAAGGAAGCTGAGAAAGAGAAGAAGAAGTCAAATGACAATGCTGAGATTGTTGAGAAGAGGAAAACCAGAAAAAGGAAGATGATTCTTCAAGAATCCGATGAAGAAAATGTTGTTCAAGAGGCTGTGAATCAACAGGAAGTTCTGGAGAGCGTCAGAAGGAAAGAGATCTCTAGCGGCAAAACAAAGATTGTTGAAGAGCCGAAGAGTAAGAAGCAGAAGAAGACCGAGGCTGTGGTTTAAGCTCTTCAGAAAGCATCCAAAGGTATATGTATTTCTGAACCCGATTCTACTTCTGTTGGTATTTCAGAAGTTGCACCAATAACGGTTGCCCCTATCCCTGAACCAGAAAAAGCCACATCACAATCACCTATAACTGTCCATGTTCTTACACCTCCATCTTCTCCTGTAACCATTCCTTCTTCTCCACCCACCATCAATCCTGTTCTGGATATACCACCCCTTCAAACTCTCTTTCCACCTCACCCAAATATCTCCATCTCTCAACCTCCTCCCCATGCCAACTTTGAACCCATCCCTTCCACCTCTCAAAACAACCATAGTGGTTCTGATCTTCCAACCTCTACATCACATGAGCAACTGCTCCATGATTGCAACTACACTCCCAAGCCTCGTCCTGAAGCTGAATTGGTAGTGTTAGATTCTGATACTGAAGTAGAATCTTCTTATAGGTTGGATAGAGAGCCTCAACCTTATTCCATCCCTAACCCTGTCTTTTCTAAAACCAATATAAAATCCCGCTGTCTGTACCCTATTGGTGTAATTTTTGAAAAGGTAAAGAGGAGTCTCAGAAGTATCTTTGATACTCTAAGAATTGCTGAAAGTTCTGGCTTGAATGACGTCGCTATGCGGAAGTTCTGGAGAATCTTACGCAGAAAATCATATGCTCTCTTTATGGAACTTCAGGAAGCCTGTGTAGAAGCTGCTCCATGGCCTCGTGGAATTCTAAGAAGCTATGAAGACTTCTGGTTTGCTCGTCTCAGAGGAAGGTACACCTTGGAAGAAAATCCCTTTGTGGATGAATTGGATGTAGCAAGATTGGTTGCTGCATTGGAAGCTAACCCTTGCAGGGAGATTATGGTTTGGAGACCTCAATATCCTGTCCTGCTCGGAGACTTAAAGACTCTCTTTGACTTTCTGAGGGAAAACCCTTCTAAGGAAGACCCAAGCTTGGTCATTCCGGAAGTTGTTGACCCACCAGAAGTTGAAGGTCCTTCTGCCCCTAGGAATCTAGCTGCCATTCTTCAGGCACTTGAGAATGGAGATTCTGAGATTCCGGCTGCAGATTATGGAGATGCTTCTATGCAAGAAGCAGATGTAGAAGATCATATTGCTGAAACAGTTCCTGTTGAGGAAAATCATGCAAATGACTTATCAATGGAAGCTGCAGATCACAATGCCATCCCTGCGGATAGAAGCTGTGAAGCTTCTTCTGATGAACCTTCCCGTCTTGCAAGGACTCTGGAAGTTATTCAGAAGAAACAGGATGAGCAAAGCTCAGTCAATGCTGAGTTTAGAGCTTTCATGGAGAGGCAAGATGAATACAACAATGGGATTCAAGATATGCTGGCCAAGATCTTGTCGAAGCTAGGGTCATCTTAGATTGAGTCTTAGTTGTTTCGTTTCTCGTTTTTTTTTGCTTTGCTGCATCTGTTTTGTGCATCTTTTTCTTGCTTATCTCCTTGTACTTCTGTACTTCTATCTTTTTGAGCTTCAATGAAAATTATCTTTTTCTTCCATGTGTTTCTTTTTGTTTTTCATCTGAATCTTTTATGTTTTTGATGTTATGACAAAAGGGGGAGAAACATGTGATAAATGATTTGATTTAATCAGTTGCTTTACTAACAGAACTTGCAAAGTTCTATGCTTTAACTTGTGTTGTTGCAGGAATTGAAGATTCTCTTTAAAAGATCAACACAAGAAGCAACAAGATGAATCAAGTTCTTGGATTCTTGAAGCAAGCTGAGTGCTATGAAGCTTCAGAACCAGAAGCAAGAAGGAAGAATGTTCAGATATTCTGATGATAGAATATGATCTGAAACATTATGTTTATGTGTTCTGACACATACCATATGGCTCTGATACATATTATGTGTTCTGAAACATATTCTATGTTCTGACTCATTCATGCTGACTTTTGTCGTTTAGTTTTGTTCTGTAACATTTCAGGATGTAGAGATGCTCTGATGATGCTCTGGTACATTCAACAATGTTCTGATACAATCTAGCATGAAGTGATGTAAGAAGAAATTCAAGCTCTGAAGCTGTCCCAATGGAAGCAAGAATCACAAGTTGTGGATGTTCTAAAGATCAAAGAAATTCAAGTTCTGAAGCTGTCCCAATGGAAGCAAGAATCAGAAGCTGTGAATGTTCTGAAGATCAAAGAAATTCAAGTTCTGAAGCTGTCCGATGGAAGCAGAAGTCAGAAGCTGTGAATGTTCTGTGGATCTAAAGAAATTCAATGTTCTGAAGCTGTCCTATGGAAGCAGAAATCAAAAGTCATGAATGTTCTGTAGATCAAGCACTGTGAACGTCTCTACTGAAATACTCAGGGAAGTCTTTTATTATTAAAATTCTTCTAGTATTAATTTCAGGGGGAGATTATTCATCTCAGGGGGAGATTGTTAATCTCAGGGGGAGACATATTCACATGCTTATGTTATAGCTGTGTAATTGTCTTTAGCTGTCTGCTCTTTCTGATCGCAAATTCATATCATTTATATATGTTTTTGTCATCATAAAAAAGGGGGAGATTGTTAGAACAAGATTTGTTCTGATCAATATTCTTAGTTTTGATGATAACAAGGATATGAATTTTGTGTGAGATAATGTGGTACTCTAATACATTGCAATTTCCTTTTCAGGAAATATATAAAGAGTATGCACAAATCAGCGCTCAACAGCTTTGTCTCAGAAGGTTCAGCATGCAACATCAGAACATGGTCTGGCAAGACATCAGAAGATGGTCAAAGCAGAATCAGAACATGGGTCTATGGAAGCATCAGAAGAACTTGAGATCAGAAGCAGAAGCACTGAAGTTCTCATGGTATCACGCTCAGAAGCACTTCAAGGTCAGAAGACAAGAAGATGCTATGCACCAAGCTGTTTGACTCTGATGATATTCAAACGTTATATACACAAACATCAGATCAGAAGAAAGTACAGGTGGCAGGCTACGCTGACTGACAAAAGGAACGTTGGAAGCTATTAAAGGCAACGTCAGTAGACACAGCGTGAACAAGGCTCGAGGTAGTTGACAAAAGCGTGAAACATTAAATGCAATGCTGTACGGAACACGCAAAGCATTAAATGCTCCCAACGGTCATCTTCTCAAGTGCCTATAAATATGAAGTTCTGATGAGAAGCAAGGTTAAGAATTTTGAAAGAACTTATTCTGAAAAACTTGCTGAAACGCTGTTCAACGCAAAGCTCAGAAACTTCATCTTCACCAAAGCTCACTACATTGCTGTTGTAATATATTAGTGAGATTAAGCTTAAACGTTAAGAGAAATATCACTGTTGTGATTATAGCTTTTCAGAAGCATTGTAATACTCTTAGATTTGATTACATTAATTTGTAAGTAATTAGAGTGATCACGTGGTGGTCAGGATACTCTAAGAAAGTCTTAGCTTGTGTCTAAGCATTTGTTCCTAGAGTGATCAGGTTGTGATCAGGATACTCTAGAAGACTTAGTCGTGGGCTAAGTGGAAAACCATTGTAATCTGTTGCGATTAGTGGATTAAATCCTCAGGTGAGGTAAATCACTCCGTGGGGGTGGACTGGAGTAGTTTAGTTAACAACGAACCAGGATAAAAATAACTGTGCAATTTATTTTTATCGTCCAAGTTTTTAGACTACACTTATTCAAACCCCCCCTTTCTAAGTGTTTTTCTATCCTTCAAAATCTACCTGATAATTATACGGAAAACTAGAGTGTAAAATTCAAAACATGCAATCATTTGGGATATCACATTTTCATCGTCTCAAAAACATTTACGGCTTACTTGCCTTCATATAGATACATAGCACAGGAATTTAAAACGATAATCAAATTATTACTAAAAATCACTTTGTTCAAATTCAATAATTAACTCGCAGCAGAATCATCAAACTTCATAGATATTCAAATCAAGTCGTAGCATCATTGCATGGTAACTTTAAGTTACAATTTAAAAACATAATTCACTTAAAAATTCAGCAAACAAAATAATAAATAAAACAATCACTTTATCCCCCCGAGTGCTACGTATTAGAGCAAGACACCAACTCGAATAACAACAACTAAAGATTTCATAAAATCACTTCAAACTTCCACCGCTATCTTGAGTACCTGTCTGTTTCCCATGGTAGGGGAAACATCAGCAGAAGAGGTGAGATATCGAAAAATATAAACAAAAGTATGATAGTTAATATATTAGATCAGATCATACAATTATCACCACTTTCAAACAACAGTTATAATAGCAACTAGCAACAATTTGTAACAACAATTATAACAACCAACGACAACAACAATTATCACAATAATTACAATAATTATTTCGCAACTCAAACCAACACAATTTATATCACCAATAGCTCATAACAACATTAACTTCACAACAACTCAAAATGCGACACAACTATGCACATGCATGTGGTACCTAGGGGTTCAGCCCCCATCGCCAATTGCCAGTTAAACCGAGGCATCAATGCATAAGCCTTCGTCACTAATTTGTCAATCCAGGCCATCGCCAAAAAATGCATATGCATATGAATGCAACAAACATATACAACAACATCATCGTCACAAAGGAATAAGCCTATATCGTCGCTATACCAATAAATAGAGGTATACATCGTCGCTGAAATATCCTACAACTTCGCATAAAACAACAATAATATACACATCGCTGAGAAATCACAAGGAAAATAACAACACAACATACTCCTCATAATTCACAAAACAAGTCAATCACGATCGCCTACTAACATATACGAATTACCTCTACAATTTTCAATTAATTCCGGATAACTAAATTTACCGCTTGAATATACTAATTATCACTTTCGATACTATTTTATTTTACAGCTAACACTGTTACTTAATTATATCTATATACTACTTTAATATCAATTCTACATACCTCTGCTAAATTACTAGTGTTCTGCTTCATAAAAGAATAATTCTACAAGAGTCCCTACAGTACCTACAAATCTAAAGTGCTCAAAAACACCTTATTAACAACCCTTACATATAAGGATAACTCTTATGAATTTAATTGGCTAATGGTTTGACTCAAGTAATAATAAGACAACTCTAAAGAGTCAAATACCTTCAATTTTATATAAAGTATTTTAATTTATTAGACCTTACTCTAAACAATTCGAAAACAACTTTGACAACTCTATTGACAACTCTAACAATCCTATTGACAACTCTAACAGAACTAACAATAATTTAAATTAGCCAAATAATTTAATTATATATCTTTAACTTAAAACTCCTAAAAATTATTATTCTAATATTACCAAATTATTATTATTATTATCTTAATATATATAAATGGAAGGTTGTCATGATGGCAACCCTAGCCACGTGTCATCATGATAGCGATTCCTAGCAAAAACCCTAAAATGTTATTTACTAATTTGACCCTACACCTAATGTGTTATTTACTAATTTGACCCTATATTAAAAATAAATAAATAATAATAATAATAATGATATAATATTTCGGCACTACTATTAATAATAATCATATAAATAATAATATAATAATATATAATAATATAATATATATAATAATACTATCCAGATATTAATATTAAAAATAATTTTATTTATAAATATTATAGTTTTTTGTATATTATACAATAGCCGAAAATAAAAATTATAAATACAATTTTAATAAATATATAATAATATCATAACAATCAACATAATAGTAATAATATTTATAAAATACAAGTTTAATAAATATATAATAATATCATAACAATCAACATAATAGTAATAATATTAATAAAATAATAATAAAAATAATAAACCACCAATAATAATAATATTAATAATAATAATAATAATTATAATAATAATAATAATAATAATAAGCTATCCAGATCACACTATTAAAAATAATATTACTAAACCACCAATAATAATAATGATAATAATAATAATAATAATAATAATAATAACAATAATATTAATATTAATAAATTATCCAGACAACACTATTAAAAATAATATTATTTATAAATATTATAATTTTTTGTATATTATACAATAGCCGAAAATAAAAAATATAAATACAATTTTAATAAATATTTATATTTAAAATATATAAATAAGTATAAATAAATTTCAATAGAGAAGAAATGGTAGTAGGAAAATAAGTTTCAAATTAAAATTAGGAAGAGTCTCCTATATACAAAAATCTCTCAAATAATCTCCTAATTTGACCCTACATTAAAAATAAATAATAATAATAATAATATAATATTTCAGCACTACTATTTATAATAAGGGTCATGCTAACGAGTGCCCCACGGGCACTCTTTAAGCATTCTAAATAAAGAAAATATTCTTTCAAAAGTTCACCATTTCAATTTTCGATGCATTAATTACGCATATTTCCAAGAAAAACTTACTTTTTAAAGCTATTAAAGAGTGCCCCTGGGGCACTTGTTAGCATTTCCCTTATAATAATACAATGGTTTTTAATACACACTATTATATTCAACTAAAATTATTGTATCTTAAAATCCTAATTCACTTTTAATTATTCTGTTTAATATTAAAATTATAATTTTTTTACATAAACTTTAAATTACTTAGTTTTTATAAATAATAATTAAAAATTAAAAAATTAAAATTATTTTATTATTTTTTCAATTTAAATTTTTTGTAAAATAGATATAATTATAATATCTAAAAATTAATATAATATTTAATTTATATGATATATAGCTTTCAAAAAGATTTTCTCATTAATTTTTTAATTCTATATAATAAAAATGACCAAAATGTCTATATAAAATTTTAGCTAAAAAAACCCTATTAAAAAATCCTTCTATAATATTATTTAAATTCTAACCTTTTTAAATCTTATTTAATTCTCAATTATTTTGGTATAAAATCTTTAATTCTCCTATTAATAGCTCTAATGGTAATATAAATTAGAATTATAACAGTAGAATTGAAAAACAGTAACAGTAAAATTCAAAAAGTATAAATTAATTATAAAAAAAGTACTTTTATGGGTAAGATTTTTATAATAACTACATTTTTATAACTCTTAATTTTTATTAAGAGTTTTATTTTATGGATTATATTTATAATGACTCTTCGTTTTTATAAATTAATAACTCTTAATTTATTATAATAGTTTTTTTTAAATGGTAGAATTCAAAAAAAAATTTATTATAATACTTTTATAGCTTTAATGGATTACCGTTTTAATTCTTCTATTTATATATTAATAACTCTTATAATAAATTATATTATTAATAAAACGGTAACTCATTAAATATTTTTGTTAACCTTTTTAATTTTTTTAATTATTAAACAAAATTATTCAATATAAATAGGTCTTATCTACCATCAGATTCATATGAAAATGAAATCTTCTTTTTCTTTTGTATTGATAGTTTTATTTTTTTCTTAGTTCCCACTTATATTTTAACTCTCTTTTGATTTATGTTGCAGGCTAATGACTCTGATTTATGTTGAAGGTCCTTATTTAAACATTTTATCAATAGTATTATGTAATAGTTTGTTTTGAGAATCAATATAATATTTTGTTATTTACTTTTATAATTTTCTCTTCTTTTTATTGTTTATTTGAATATAACTATTTTTGCTATGTGAATGAAAAAAGAGGATAAAGAAAACTCTTATTGTTTCTACTTTTTCATCCCTCCTACTTAAAAATCTTGAGAAAAATCGCAGCTCATGTAAGTATAATTTTAACAGTAATCTTTGAGAGAAGTAATCTTTGAGAGAAGTGTGTATTTGATTTAAATTTATTTATTTAATTATTATAGATTTTCGATAAACAAAAATGAGAGTGTAAGAAGAATTTAGGAATAAAAAATGTCTTATTTATTAATATTTTATTGCGTACAAGTCATTTGTGATTCCCTTGATATCATAATATGATAAAAATGATTTTTTTATGCAATTGATACATCTATCTATATATTTTTACATCACAATTACTTATGTGATTTATTTTGCATTTGAAAACAAAATATAAATTTAAGTCGTTTTTATATTTGTCTTAACGAAAGTAGTTTTTATTCAAAAATAAGGTAATGTTTATTTGATATGGATTGAAAAAATTTAATAAATTGGTCATTTGAAAGTAGAATTAGTAGAATTAGATATCAATATGATTTAATTAAAAGGATTTTTATTTACTATATCATCTCATGTAAGATTGAAGTTAATTTGACATAATATTTCTTTTTTATCTTATTATTCACATAAATTTTTTCTCATAAAATATTTTTCTTTGTATCTCATAACTTTAATTTTGTATTTCAATTATATTTTATTTAATTTTTATTTTAATGAATATTAAAATTGTAAATAATACACTATATTGCTGATAATATATAAACATTAAAAACAAAAACAAAAATGCGTTTATAATTACTACTCAATAAAAAATTTAAATAAAAAATTTAAAAATAAAAAAAGATAATTCTAAATGAGTTACACAATTTTTTTTTATAATAACAAAATTTGCATTTTATTTGGGAGATTTAATAGATAATGTGGGAGATTTAGATGTCTTCCAAATAAAAGATGAGTGACATAAGAATAAAAATATTTTTTTTTAAATGTCTAATATTACTATAATAAATTTTTAGTATTGAATATATATTTATAAATTATAAACTATTAAATTATTATTAATTCTTTATATAAAAATAAATTCAATTTAAAATATTGATATAAATATATATTATATTTATTTAAATAATTATTTATCAATAATAATTTAATAAAACATTCCGCACATTGCGCGGGTAGACGTCTAGTTATTAAACAAATAATCTAATTTACGCTACATTACCATTGTTCTTAACATCTAAACTTAAATGTCACTTTCATGTATTGTTCCTAAACATCATCACGCTACAGTACCATCATCAATATATGGTTCATCACAAAGTTATATATTACATAATATAGATTTGATAAAAATTTATGCTACATGAGGATATATATAATAATGAAAAGTGCCATTGCCCCTCGGCACAGTTGCCTTGTGCCACTCGGCATGCACTTCTTTTATGTGCCCTTCGATACACTCTATGTGCCGTCCGGTACAGGATTTTTGTAACTTTCAATTTCCAGTCTGTTATGAGATCAACACAGAATTTCTTCGATGACCGTTTCCGACCAACGCAATATAATTGCAGCAACATTAATTTTCACAGAAAATAATAATTTTACAAATTGGTATCAACATGAAAATAACAAGGATTCGGTATTTTCTTCGATGCAATTTACACACAATAGCAATTTCTATACAAGCCAATCCCACATATTAATTATCATATTCTCGGTTATATAATTCGAACCTCACCCTTACCTTAGATTTAACGACCTCCCTAACTCCGATTGAAACTCCAATTCCAGTTCCGACTTGCACTTCTCGTATTCTCTCCTTCCAAATCCTTGTGCTCTAACTTTTGTTCTTCTTTATTTCTCTACGTAAAAACCTAATATTTTTCTTTTCTACTACTACATAAAACCTAGTATCTTACTAATAAATCAATTAATTCCCTTAGCCTATATTCTTAATGGGCCAACTAAATACACCTCCACTTCTACTACTCCCAACACTAAATAATTCTACTAACTTATTTCCAATATTATTTTCTTAAACTCCATATTTACTCGTTATCTCATATTTTCCGATCTATTTTTATTTTCTCTGAAAATTCCCAAAATAATACACGACACTCTAATAATATTTCTAATACTGAAAGTATTAAAAATCTCAATTAATTATCGATCTGCTATCCCGAACTAATACCGACTAAATCGTCCCAAAATACGAAAATTTCACTAAACACTCCAAGCGTCTATGTCGCCCTCGGTTTTTATCTCTCGTGAGATACGAACTGACTCTTCTTTTATTTGAGTTTTGAAAATCAGAGAGTCGCCACTGACTTTTATTTTATCCAATTAAGGAAAGGTTTATAAAAGAAACAGAAAAAGACCTTTAAGAGATTTTGGGTTCGGGGGTAGGTTATACAAAGGGAAGATATTAGCACCCCTTTGTATCCATGGTTATCCATGGGCTCTTAATTGCTTAGCTCACTTGTTTGAATCATTTGTCTTGCTTTGAAATGCTTGTATGTGGTTTTAAAATACCTTTGTAAATTAACTTTGTAATGATCCTTGTGCGGATGTATACAAAGTATTTTATCTTTCGAAAGATGTTTTAAAAAAGATCTTTAACTTCGTAATGATCCTTGTTTGGATATATACCAAGTGTTGTCTTTTTTGAAAGTTTTGTTTTGAAAAATAGTGAATATGTGAGACATTTGTTGTTTTGATTTGAGCAAGCAATTTAGGAGATCTACCCTAAATTTATAAGGTCCTTTCCCATTTCTTTTAGAAAATTCTCCTTTGACCGGATGTAAACAAAAGTTTTGATTTGTATTTGAAACAGTAGAATTGATTTTGAAAACAGTAACAGAGGGATTACCCTAAGAGGTGCAAGTGTGATTGTGTTCTGATTCAGATATTTTTGTCTTTTGAATTTAATGATCTAACGCTTCAGTTATTATCTTTGACATACACGCAGTTTTATATGTACAGAAATTAAAGTGCGGGAATGTAAAATGCGGAAAATAAATCTACGCTGTTACATCGATTGTGCGAGAAATGTAAACTACGCTATTTACATGATTTTAACAACCTATACACTTATCTATGAATTTAAATTGCAATAAGATAAAGGGAAGTATTTTTTGGATGGTTGATTTTAATTAGAATTAATGCATAATTAATTTAATTAAAATGAGAAAAAGGTAGAAATAAAATTTAAACCTAAAAATTAAGTCTAAAATATGTTCATATTACTTGTTAATTAATTTTAAAATAAAACTAATTTTTTTTGGATTTTTGAGATTGTTTTGGAAATTTATTAAGTTAATTAATATATAATTATACAAATAATTTAAACTTAGAGAGAAAAATATTCTAAATAGGTACAAAATTAGTTTATAATATATAAACCTAATTTAATAAAAAGAACATATTTTTTTCTGATTTTTTGATAGGTTGAAATAATTAAAAAGTAAATATTTACATAAATACCAATTAATTAGCAAAATAAATTAATCATGAAAAAAAATATTTTTTAATCATAAAATAATTAAACATTTTTTTAACCTAAAAGTGAAATTAATATAATTTTCTGATTTTTAAAACTATTTTTAAACAATTTTATAAAGAAAACTAAATTAATAAGAAAATAAAAATGAAAATAAATGGCGTTGGATCTTGTGTGGTAGAGGACTGAGTGTCCATGGTGTGGTTGCGTGTGCTAGGGCGTTGGATGATATTACTAGGTGATCTTGTGGCTCAGATTTGAAGTCACATGGTGAATGTGGATAGAAGTGCATCACTGGATTAGTCAGCATTTAAAAGTTCCAGGTGGGGCCCACGCAAAGCTGACCAGCGAATAGAAAGAAGAGGAAATGCCACGCGTGCTGGTAAAAAAGTCCTCTTTACTATTCATCATCTTCTTCAATGGTACCTGCGGATTTTGCTACGCACTTTCCTGCAGTTTTACCTGCGGATTTTCCCTTCTTTTTCCATGCTTCTTGGAAACCTACAAAAACAGTCATGAACAAAAACAAGGGGCACCCAGGTCAACTTAAAATGACCTCTTGAACACGATGGTGGTATTAGTTTTGACTGAAACTTCCTCCATCTAGGAAAACGAAAGCTTCACATGTTTGAAGCTCAAAAATGGTGGAGCTTCAAAACCACGTTAGGGCTTGCATGTAACCACCCAGATCTATTCTATATCATGCTATGAGTCCATTTAAAGGGTTAGTTTGCATTATAATTAAGTGTGCATAAGAAAACGAAAGCTACATAGTTATGAACATGAAGATGATCGTGCACATGTTTGAGGCTATTTCAATCACATGCTATGGTTCAATCCTTACCTATGATGTTATACAAGAGTGATAGAATGATTATTTTGTATTGATAGTGGCTGGAAATATGAAAACGAAAATTACAAGTATTTGATATTTTTTGACAATTTTATGAGTTTCTTAGCTATTCTCTTGGTGTATTTTCGTGTGTGTGTTGTTGATGAAGTATCCTACTTCATTTATAAGCAATGGAAGTGCTGCAAATTGAAGCTATCAAGCATTGATTGCTTTTTGAACTTTTGATTTTTTAATATTAAAAATCTTTGAATTTTTGACCATGGCTTGATTTTCTTCATCCCTCTTGCTCTAGGCCTGCTATGTACCTTCATGCTGCAGAGTGTTGATCAATTTTGATGGCTTTAGCTTAAGAACAAAGCATGGTATCATTATCCTTCACCATTTCTTTTTTAATTTAACTTTAAAGGTAATAAAATTAAACCAAAAAAGAAATAAAAATGTTATGGGCCTTAGGTTGGTCGTGGGAGGCCCTTAGCATCATTAGAATCATGTTTGGATCATGAAAACTTGGCCTCTTTTGAAAAAAAAACATTTTTGATCAATGTTGGTTTCATGCATTTTCCCAAAAATAGCCAACTTTAACAAGGCATAAATCCCTCAATTTTGATCATATGAAGGAGTTCTTGTACTTTTTAGAAACCTCAAGATGTCCTCTACAAGCTACTTTGGAAACTTTTTTTCATTTGGAGAAGTTATCTTGATGTTATGGCCTTTCACAAAAAACCACTTTTTGTTGACTTTGAAAATGACCTGTAATGTCTGAGCTCATATTTTTCAAATGGTGAATCCAATGACAATGGGATCCATTGCATTTGAAAGATAATTTAATTTCCTTCAAAACAAGCTTTGGTTGGAAATTTTTGAATGAACGAGGAGAGAGTTATGGCCGGTCAAAGTTCAGTTGACTTTTTAGGAGAAAACCCTAATTTTGAAACTTAGGGTTTTGTTGATTTTTAATCTTTTCTTGATGAATTATGATCAACCATTGATCAAATGATGAATCTTTTGACAAAATATGGATATTGACAAAAAATTTCATTTTTGACTGTCTGTTGACTTTTCGGTCAAGCTGGTCGTCTGTTGACTGTTTGAGTTGCTGACTGTGCGTCTGAGTGAATTGAAGTTTGAAAATTTGTATGGTGGTACTTTGAGACATATGGAGGTCCATTAAATCCATTTGAGGTCTCAAAAAACTTGTTCTCCTGAAAAAAACAAAAACCCTAGTTAGGGACTGTTCGTGTAGGAGACAGTTAAGCGTACCTGATTTTTGTGCAGTGTTGAGTCTCTGCTGATCATGTGATTATCAGAAGACTTCTAGAACAAAAATCTTGGAATTTTGAAATGCAAAAGATTGATTTGATTGATGGTACAAAACACGGAGAATCGTGCTGTCAGCGGGTTTGACTGTCAACTGGCTATCCGGGCATTAACGTAACAGTTAAAGTTAATTTTTTGTTTTTGTTTTTTTTTGTGTTAATGGTGAAAATTTATTTACATGAATTGTTAGAAAAACACAAACATAATAAATAAAATATACTGTACGCGAACGAAATTACCGATAATAACCTTGAAAAATATTTAATGCACAGAGAAATAAATATTTAACTAGCAGAAAACACACATAATATTATCTTGATACTTAAACTACAGTACGATAGATAGTACGACATTTAATACTGACAGTACAAATATTACATAATATAATGAACAGTACGACAAATAAGATAAACGGTACTTTATTTGAAAGCGAAAGATACGACAAACTTTAAAAATGATGATTAAAAACCCATGCTATAAATAACAACATATAGATGATCGGGAGTGTAAGCAACCCAGGTCCGCATTTTTCAGGACTATGCAGACAGAAAAAGGACATGATCACCACCAAAATAGTGATAACCAGAAGAAAAAACGTATCCATCCACTTGGCCATTTTTGCCAGGGAAGAAGAGAAAATAAATATGAGGTAGAAATTTGAGAAATGAGTTGAAATTTGATGTGAGAATTTATGGAAAAAATGAGAGGTATTTATAGAGTGAAAAGAAGGATAGAGACGTTGGGGAATGAAGTGATTCCGTACAAAAAAGGAAAATTTGAGTGGTAGTAGAATTTGAAAGAAAGTGTATGGTAGGGTTTGAAAAGAGAGATGTATAGAATAAAGTTAGGATTTGATTTAAAAGAAAGAGATTTGAAAAGAAAGGAAAAGATTTTGAAAATAATAGAAGAGATTTTGAAAAAAATAATATAGTACAAAAATTAGTGGGAAACAAAAACTAATAATAATTTACTTGTTACCAGTACAGTCTGAATCCCCGGACTTTGCGCCTGCAAAAATTTAATTTTGTACCAATTGTGTCAGTACTATTTATCTGCAAATAAATCTCAAATAAACAGCGTGTGTGAAGTAATAAACAGTACTTGGCGTTTGTGTAAGAATAAATTCAACAGCGAACCAAAATACCGTATAAGAAAAATTCTAAAAACCGAGTATTCATAAAATCAGGATATTTGTGAAATAAAAATCCAAGATTATATGAAACTCCCAATTTTTAGACAGAAGTCTGTTGCCTTCTTTCTGAAAAAGATACGGGCAAATTTTGGGGTATAACAGTTGCCCCTATTCAATCTTCTTAAACCTGAAGAGACTGATTTGAATCTGAATGTAGAAGATGATTGAATATTTAAATGCCCTGAAAATTTGCACTTACCTCCACCGGAAGTGATGTTGGAAATTGCATTTGAGTGTTGTCTGAGAAATGTTGTTGGCAGATCGGAACATTACCTGAGATGGGTTTTCAGATGCCATCTGGCGAATGTGTTGATGGTTTGTTCATCAGAATGAATCCATTGATTATATCTTGATAAAGGATTTGAAAACCTCTGCGTTGACTGTTACGGAACCTGTCCGAGGTTACCGCTTTAAATCTTAGAGGATGATCGTTACGGAACTGTCCAAAGTTTTTCCGCTTTAGATTTTGAAAGTTGATCTGTATGGAACCGTCTGAGGTGTCAGCTTTAGATCTTTGAAGGTTGATCGTTGTGGAACCGTCTGAGGTATCGACTTAGATCTGTAGGTAGATCATTAAGGAACCGTCCAAGGTATCGACTTAGATCTGAAGGTAGACCATTAAGGAACTGTCCAAGGTATCGACTTAGATCTAAAGGTAGACCATTAAGGAACCATCCAAGGTGTCGCCCTCGGTTTTTTACCATACCTCTCGCGGAGAGATACGTGAACTGACTCTTTTTTTTTCTGCTTTTGTGTTTTTGAAAATCAGAGAGTCGTCACCGACTTTTATTTTATCCAATTAAGGAAAGGTTTATAAAAGAAACAGAAAAAAGACCTTTAAGAAATTCTGGGTAAGGGGGTAGGTTATACAAAGGGAAGGTGTTAGCACCCTTTGTATCCATGGTTATCCATGGGCTCTTTAATTTGCTTAGCTCACTTGTTTTCAATCACTTTTCTATTGCCTTGAAATGCTCGTATGTGGTTTCAAATACCTTTGTAAATTGAGTTTGTAATGATCCTTGTGCGGATGTATACAAAGTGTTTTTTATCTTTCAAAAGATGTTTTGAAAAAAAAGAACGTTAACTTCGTAATGATCCTTGTTTGGATATATACAAAGTATTGTCTTTTTTTTTGAAAGTTTTATTTTGAAAAACAATGGTGTATGAGAAATTTGTTTGTTTTGATTTGAGCAAGCAAATTAGGAGGTCTACCCTAAGTTATAAGGTCTTTATCCTATTTCCTTTAGAAAACTATCCTTTCACCGGATGTAAACAAAAGTTCGATTTTGCGTTTGAAATAATAGAATTTGACTTTGATTTTGAAAAGAATGAGAAGAGGGATTACCTTAAGAGGTGCAAGTGTGATTGTGTTTTGATTCAGATATTTTATCTTTGAAGTTAGTGATCTAACGATTCAATTTTTATCTTTGGCATACACGCAGTTTTATATGTGTTGGAATTTAAATGCGAAAATGTAAAATGCGGAAAGTAAATCTATGCTATTACATCGATTGTGCGGGAAATGTAAACTACGCTATTTACATGAATTTGACAACCTATACATTTATCTAGGAATTTAAATTGCAAGAAAATAAAGAAATATTTTTGGATTTTTTGATGGTTGATTTTAATTATAATTAATGCATGATTAATTTAATTAAAATGAGAAAAAGATGGAAATGAAGTTTAAACCTAAGAAATAAGTTTAAAATATGTTCAAAATACTTGTTAATTAATTTTAAAACAAAACTAATTTTTGGAATTGATTTTGAAATTATTAAGTTAATTAATACATAATTATACAAATAATTATACAAATAATTAAAACTTAAAGAGAAAATTATTCTAAATATGTACAAAATTAGTCTATAATATATAAACTATATTTAATAAAAAGAACAATTTTTTTAATGATTTTTTGATTGGTTAAGATAATTAAAAAGCAAATATATAAATATATACTAATTAATTATGCAAAATATTTAAATTATGAAGAAAAATAAAATATTTTTATATCAGAAAATAAAATATTATTTTATAAACTTAAAAATATTTTTTGTGTATTTTTTGGATTTTTAAAACTATTTTAAATTAATTTTAGAAGTTAAATTAAAATAAAATGAAAATATTAAAAATATGATCCTGTGTGAAAATCAGTGGAGTCCATGGTATGGACCAGCGTATGAGATGCGTTGGATGGAATGGAAAATTGATCTGATGGTGGGAAGCCTGAAGGCGCATGACACGTAAGATACCTGCAACACACTGGATTAGAAAAATTGAATTTAAAAAACGCGCGCGCGTAAGCCAATGGGGTGAGGACACGTCTTCGTCTTCAACCTCCAGACACCCCTTTTAACAGCGCTTTTATGCAAAAGCGCTGTAATTGATGAACCCTAAATTTGCAAAAATAGCGAATAGGGGTAAACCAAAACAAATTTTTTTCGCGATATGCTCTTTTGATTGGGTTTTCTCCCCTGAATTCGAATATGGCCTTAGTTTCTTCTAATTTTGCTTGTAACGAAAATCCCTAAATAGGATCTAAGAACCCTAAAAATGGTAACCTCGTATACAAGCATCAAAAACTCAATTAAACTTCCAGAAATGATCAACACATCAAACTAAATTCAAATATATGTCTACATCTTGCTAAGCATGCGTGTATGATCAAATACGAATTGATTTATGTTTGAACAAACCGTGGCTTGTGGGGCTCGATTTGTGAGGCTTTGATGCTTAAATTTTATTTGGACAGGTTCAATGAAGTTCAGAGATGATGTATGAATGCTTAGTTTGTATTGAAAATGTCTTAAACTTAAAATTCGAATTTCAAGTTTCTTTGAATTTTTACAAGTTGTTACAAGAGTGATATATGCCTATGAAAGCTTCTAAATTCGTCTCTCCTTGATTGCTGAAGTATGCTAGCTCTTATATAAGCATTGAAGTGCTTAAGAACTAAGCTAAAAAGCATTAAGTGCTTTTGTTGAATTCTTGACTTTTTCAACACATGTAGCTTTGCATTTAAGCTACCATGGCTTGATTTTCCACTCTCCTTCTGCTGTACTTGGCTTGGGGCAGAGTTTTGATTGATTCCTTGATGAGTCATGCTTAGAAACTAAGCCATGCATTATCCTTCCATTTTTTTTAATTTAATCAAATGTGATAAAATTAAATCAAAAAAAGAACAAAAAAAGATGTGGGCTTGGTCTTGGTCGTGGGAGGCCCTTTACATCATGGGAAATATGTTTGAATCATGGAAATTAGGCCCCATTTGGAAAAAACACATTTTTGATCAATGTTGATTTCATGCATTTTCCCAAAATTTAGTCAACTTCAACAAGGAAATTGGTCCCATAGTCATTAGGTTCACCATTTGAAAAATATGAACCAAGACATTACAGGTCATTTTCAAAGTCAACAAAAAGACACTTTTTTCAAAATTAGGGTTTTGTTGATTTTTGATCTTTCCTTGATGAATTATGATCATCCAATGATCAAATGATGAATCCTTTGACAAAATATGGATGTTGACAAAAAATTTCATTTTTGACTGTCTGTTGACTTTTTGGTCAAACGGGTCGTCTGTTGACTGTTTGAGCCGCTGACTGTGCGTCTGAGCGAATTGAAGTTTGAAAATTTGTATGGTGGTACTTTGAGATATATGGAGGTCCATGAAATCCATTTGAGGTCTCAAAAACTTGTTTCTCCTGAAAAAACAATAAACCCTAATTAGGGACTGTTTGTGTAGGAGACAGTTAAGCGTACCTGATTTTTGTGCAGTGCTGAGTCTCTGCTAATCATGTGATATTCAGAAGACTTCTAGAACAAAAATCTTGGAGTTTTGAATTGCAAAATATTGATTTGATTGATGGTACAAAACACGGAGAATTGCACTGTCAGCGGTTTGACTGTCAACTGACTGTTCAGGTATTAATGTAGCAGTTAGAGTGAAAAATCAACAGTCAAAGTTAATTTTCTTCTTTGTTGTTGTTTTTTTTTGATTTTGTTAATGTTGAAAATTTATTTACATGACTTGTTAGAAAAACACAGACATAATAAATAAATAATATATACTGTATGCGAGCAAAATTACCGATAATAATCCTGAAAAACATTTAATGCACAGAAAAATAAATATTTAACTGGCAGAAAACACACAAAATATTATCTGAATAATTAAGCAACAGTACGACAAATAGTACGACATTTAATACTGACAGTACAAATATTACATACTATAATGAACGGTACGACGAGTAAACGGTACATTTAAGAAAATAAGAAATATGGCAAACTTTAAGAATGACGATTAATAACCCATGCTACAAATAATAACATGTAGATGATTGGGAGTGTAAGCATCCCTGGTCCACATTTTTCAGGGCTACGTAGACAGAAGAAAGACATGATTACCACCACAACGGTGATGACCATAAGAAAACACGTTTCTACCCGCTTCGCCATTTTGTCGGGGAAGAAGAAAGAATGAATATGAAGTAGAAATTTGAGAGATGAGTTAGAATTTGATATGAGATTTTATGAAAAAAATGAGAGGTATTTATAGGATGAAAAGAAGGATAGAGACGTTGGGGAATGAAGTGATTCCGTACAAAAGGAAAATTTGAGTGGAAGTAAGATTTGAAAGAAAGTGTATGATAATGTTGGGAAAAAGAGAGATGTATAGAATAAAGTTAGGATTTGATTTTTGAAAAAGAGATTTGAAAAGAAAGGAAAAGATTTTGAAAATAATGGAATATAGTACAAAATTAGTGGGAAACAAAAATTAATAATAATTTACTTGTTACCAGTACAGTCTGAATCACCGGACTCTGCGCCTGCAAAAGATTTAGTTATGTACCAACTACGTCAGTACTATTTATCTGTAAATAAATATCAAATAAATAGCGTGTGCGAAGTAATAAACAGTACTTGGCGTTTGCGTAAGAATAAATCCAACAACGAGCCAAAATACCGTATAAGAAAAATTCTAAAAGCCAAGTATTCATAAATCAGGATATGTAAATCCAAGATTATATGAAACTCTTAATTTTTAGATTGAAGTTTTCTTGAAAAAAAAAGATGCGGGCAAATTTTGGGGTATAACAGTTGCCCCTATTCAATCTTCTTAAACCTGAAGAGATTGTTTGAAATCTGAAGGTAGAAGATGATTGAATATTTAGATGCCCTGAAAATTTGCACTTACCTCGGTCGGAAGAGATGCTGGAATTTGTCTTTGAATGTTGTCTGAGAAATGTTGTTGGCAGATTGAAACATTTCCTGAGATGGGCTTTCAGATGCCATCTGGCAATTGTGTTGATGGTTTGTTCACCAGAATGAATCCATTGATTATATCTTGATGAAGGATTTGAAAGCCCCTGTGTTTACTGTTTCGGAACCGTCCAAGGTTACCGTTTTAAGTCTAGGAGGATGATCGTTACGGAACTGTCCAAAATTTTTTCGCTTTAGATTTTGAAAGTTGATCGTTGTGGAACCGTCTGAGGAATCAGCTTTAGATCTTCAATGGTAGATCGTTCTGGAACCGTCTGAGGTATCAGCTTTAGATCTTCGATGGTAGATCGTTCTGGAACCGTCTGAGGTATCAACTTTAGATCTTCGATGGTAGATCGTTCTGGAACCGTCTGAGGTATCAGCTTTAGATCTTCGATGGTAGATCGTTCTGGAACCGTCTGAGGTATCAGCTTTAATCTGTGTTAGTATGTTCTTGAGTTGATAGGTGATTTGGAAAGAGAGATATCTTCAGAATGAATCTTCGGATTGATTATATCTGAGAGGACTACTCGTCTGAATAGAATTCAGGGGGAACACTGCATGTGATTGAGAACATCTTTGCTGAAGACATCCGTCTGCCTGAAAAAAATCAAGTTAGTGATATGAACTGTTTATGATGTACGTAATGTATGATATTCTCGAACTAAAGGAGAGATATGCATGTTATGTATGCGTTTGTCATGAAACATTATATGCTGTGTATGTATGACGTATGATGTATGATGTATGATGTATGATGTATGATTTTGATGCATGATTTTGATGCATGATTTTGAGCATATCAAGCTTCTAGTTGGGAGAATAAATCCCTGCTAGTCATCTGGAGATGAAGGTATTGTGATTGTTGATGATCTTTTGTCTTGTTTGAGTACCCTCGGCTGGGAAACTTCCTTGAGAACCATGGTACTCTGTTGAAGGATCTTTGACTACCGCTCGGGGATAAAAGATAACTGGAAAGTTCTGATTTTGATGCCCTTTTAAGTGGGAATGAGGAAGATGCATAATCCTCCGATGCACTATTTGACCAAGTCCTAGTGTGGAGATCACACCTTCTGGGGATAGTAATCTGGAACAGCCCTGATGGGGGAATAAGATCTCTCGAATCACTTTATTTGGAGAGAAAAATCTTGTTGAGGAATTTGCTGAGAAATGCATTTCTCTTGGGGATTTTTCTTCTGATGCTGGTTTCAGGATGATGTCCAAATGATTGGGACATTACTTGAATGCTTTTCCTGTTTTTCCTGGTAAACATCAATCATATTCAAATGCACATGTTCATTCAAAATTATCATTGGGACGTTTACGTATTCAAAACAGAAAAAGTGAAAATGTTGATTTTGAGCCTAAGCTGCATTGATTTTTGAAAAAGAGCCATGATAGGCTGATTAGTACAAGGAAACAAAAATCCTAGTAGTAGGAAATTGTCATAAAGCTTTGGAAAATATTTATAAAGTGAAATAGCTATGTGAAAATAATCCAGTCAGGTTTCAATTCTGCTATTGCCAATCTGTCTTCGAGCATCTCATCCTTCACTTGTTGGAAGAAAGTAATTGGACTGATCGGTGTCTTTGATGTATTGAATCTTGAAGGTGATTAGGCAGCTGAACGGAACATAGTTGTACGCTTTATTCCCTAACTTTTGCCTAGGCTGCCTTTTCAGGTTTTCAGCCTACCGGGATAATTATTATTTTTTAGTCTCTAACTTTTGCCTGGATCGCCTTTTCAGGTTTTCAATCCACCGAGACGCTCATTGTTGCCTAAGTTGCCCTTTCAGGTTTTCAACTTAGCGAGCTTTTCTTCAAGCGAAGTACCTTTTGACTATGTCCGCATTCACAGGGTGTGGGAAGTCCTCGCCATCCATGGTGGCAAGCAACATGGCACCGCCGGAGAATATTTTCTTGATTACAAATGGTCCCTCATAAGTGGGAGTCCACTTGCCCCTGGGGTCACCTTGTGGTAAGATGATGCGTTTGACAACCAAGCCACCGGTTTGGTATGCCTGACTTTTGACTTTCTTGATGAAGGCTTTGATCATACGCTTTTGGTACAACTGACCATGACAAATAGCTGCGAGCCTCTTTTCATCAATCAAGTTTATCTGGTCCAACCGGGTTTGAATCCAATCGTCTTCGTCTAGATCGTCTTCTTTCATAATCCTTAGGGAAGGGATCTGAATTTCAATTGGAAGAACTGCCTCCATACCATAGACTAAGGAGAATGGAGTTGCCCCTGTTAAAGTACGCGCAGATGCGCGATAACCATGAAGAGCAAAAGGTAACATCTCATGCCAGTCTTTGTAGGTTACTGTCATCTTTTGTATGATTTTCTTGATGTTTTTATTGGCAGCTTCCACTGCGCCATTCATCTTTGGTCGATATGGAGAGGAATTATGATGCTTGATCTTGAACTGTGTACAAAGTTCAGTAATCATTCTGTTGTTTAAATTTGTACCATTGTCTGTGATGATCCTTTTAGGGATGCCGTACCGACAAATGAGATTGTGCTTGATAAATCGGGCCACAACATTCTTGGTGACAGAAGCAAATGAAGCTGCTTCTACCCATTTTGTGAAGTAGTCAATAGCGACCAGGATAAAACAATGTCCGTTGGAGGCAGTAGGCTTGATTTCTCCAATCATATCAATACCCCACATTGCAAAAGGCCAAGGAGCCGTCAGGACGTTTAACGGGACTGGAGGTACATGTACTTTGTCGACATATATCTGGCATTTGTGACAGGTTCTGGAGTGATGATGGAAGTCTGTCTCCATAGTAGACCAGTAATAACCTGCTCTTAGGATTTTTTTAGCCATTGTATGTCCACTTGAATGAGTACCAAAGGCACCATCGTGTATGTCTTCCATAATCTGTTCTGCTTCCTTCTTGTTTATACAACGAAGTAAAGTCGAGTCATGGTTGCGTTTGTATAGGGTTCCATTACTTAGAAAGAATTTGGCAGCAAACCTCCTTAGAAACTTTCTGTCGTTAATGGATGCCCCTTCAGGGTACTCCTGAGCTTCGAGATATCTTTTTACTTCATGGAACCATGGTTTTTCTTTCGTTCCTTCGGCATCGACCTCATTGCAATAGGCTAGTTCGTCTTGTCTGTAAATGGTGATCATCGGCGCCTCATTGTCCCACCTGACTTTGAACATGGATGACATGGTAGCTAAGGCATCAGCTAGTTGATTTTCTTCGCGCGGGATGTGTTCAAAAGTGATTTCTTCGAAATAAGGAATCAGACTCAGCACATATTCTTTGTAAGGAATTAGATTCGGGTGCTTCGTGTCCCATTCCCCTTTGACTTGATAAATCACCAAGGCCGAGTCTCCGTAGACCTCCAGGAACTTGATTCTTAAATCAATTGCAGCTTTGAGACCCAGAATACATGCTTCGTACTCGGCTATATTGTTAGTGCAGTTGAAGCATAATCTGGCAGTGAATGGTGTATAACCTCCTGCAGGGGAGATGATCACAGCTCTGATACCATTGCCAAGTGCATTAGAAGCTCCATCAAAAACCATAGTCCATCGGGATCTCGACTCGGGTCCTTCTTCCGGTCCTGGTTATTTTTAGTCAGTGACTAGCATAATGTCTTCATGTGGGAAGTCAAAGTTTAATGCTTGATAATCATCCGCTGCTTGATGAGCCAGATGATCATCTACCACACTTCCTTTGATTGCTTTTTGTGAAGTGTATTGAATGTCATATTCTATTAAGATCATTAGCCATCTTGCTATTCTTCCAGAGAGAGCAGGTTTTTCGAACACGTACTTGATAGGATCCATTTTGGAGATTAGGAAAATGGTGTGATTTAGCATATACTATCTTAGTCGGCGAGCCGCCCATGCTAAGGCATAACTAGTTTTTTCGAGTAGTGAGTATCTTGTTTCACAATCGGTAAACTTTTTGCTAAGATAGTAGATTGCATGCTCCTTTCGGCCGGACTCGTCATGTTGCCCCAGTACACACCCCATTGAATCTTCTAACACAGTTAGGTACATTATCAGAGGTCTTCCTTCCACTGGTGGTAACAATATTGGCGGTTTTTGGAGATATTCTTTGATTTTGTCAAAGGCTAACTGGCATTTGTCATTCCACCTTTCCACTTGATCTTTCTTCAACAGTTTGAAGATTGGCACACAAGTAGTAGTCATATGGGCAATAAATCGGGCGATGTAATTCAGACGTCCCAAGAATCCTCTGACTTGTTTCTCGGTCCGGGGTATAGGCATTTCTTGAATGGCTTTGACCTTGGTAGGATCAACCTCAATACCTTTGCTGCTGACGATAAAACCTAAAAGTTTGCCGGATCTTACTCCAAAGGTACACTTGTTCGGATTCAGTCGCAACCTGTATTTCTTGAGTCTGTCAAACAGCTTGTGTAGATGACCCAGATGTTCTTCTTCGGTGTTGGACTTTGCAATCATATCATCGACATACACCTCTATCTCCTGATGAATCATATCATGGAACAGAGCTACCATTGCACGCTGATATGTAGCTCCTGCATTCTTTAAACCAAAGGGCATTACTTTGTAACAAAAGGTTCCCCAGGGTGTTGTGAAGGTTGTTTTTTCCATGTCTTCGGGTGCCATCTTAATTTGATTGTACCCTGAGAATCCATCCATGAAGGACAATACCTTGCATTGTGCGGTATTGTCTACCAGTACATCGATGTGAGGTAAAGGGAAATCATCTTTGGGGCTTGCCCGGTTTAGATCTCTGTAGTCTACGCACATTCTGACTTTCCCGTCTTTTTTAGGCACCGGTACTATGTTAGCTATCCAAGGAGGATAACTTACAACTCTCAGAAAGCCAGCATTGAATTGCTTTTCAACTTCGTCTTTGATTTTTTTTGACATATCAGGCCTACTCCTCCGTAGCTTCTGCTTGACTAGAGTGCTACCTTCTTTGATTGGCAGGCGATGAACCACAATGTCCGTGTCAAGGCCAGGCATATCTTTATAGGACCAGGAAAATATATCGACGTAGTCTTGCAACATTTGAATCAGTCTTTGCTTGACACTGTTTTCTAGATCAGCCTCTATCTTGACTTCTTTCTTTTCTTCGTCGCTGCCCAAGTTGATAACCTCAATTGGTTCTTCATGAGGCTGTATAGCCTTCTCTTCTTGTTCTAGCAGCTTTGCAAGTTCTCTTGGTACTTCACAATCTTCCTCACTTTCGTCCTCAGTTTTGTAGATCGGATTTTCAAAGTCATGACGGGCAATATCAGAATCGTTATCGACTGGATCCAAAGTGAATGTGAATCTGCATTTATTTATGTGGGTGTGTGTGAGAAAACATAGCTATTTGAAAAATGAATAAAGCAAAGGAAGAAAAAAGGATCACAAAATTTGAATATGCAAACGTCCCATGATTTTATTGAATGAACATGATCATGATATGACAAGCCCTTATAAAAGGACCAGTGTGCTTCGGGCAAGGCACACGGCTTTCAAGCTCATGGTTCGATAGTACAGGAACCATTTTTATCTTTGCACAATATAAACAATGAAAACAGGAAATTGCAATTACTCCTGATCAAAGGAGATCACATCCTCAGCTTCCCAGTTGTTCAATCCACTGTTGTGAGCAAGGAGTATCCAGCTGTTCCAGTTGCAGTTGTCTTTTTCATCTCCCACAGCATTGATTTCTCTAGTGGGGAAATGAGCTGGTGATCTTTCGGGATAAGTGATATACTCTGCTGGATACGAGAGCCCAGGCTGAGATATCTCTGTTGGCTGAGCGAGATGCTCGATAAGGCCGTCCCATCCAGTCGGGATGATGTTTTGGATAGAGACTTGTGCATTCTGGTGAGGGGTGTATTCTGACAGAAAATAACCCTCAGTATTTGGTGTTTCCCTGGTTTCTTCAAGAGTAAAATTGTCGTCGTAATGTTCATCCCATCCAATTGGGACAATGTCTTCAATGGCGACTTGTGAGCTCGGAGGAGCGGAATATTTCACCATAAAGTCATATTTGCCACTTGGCTCTCCTAGCGTATCCCATACTTCTTTAGGTGGATTTTGATATTGCTCAGTGATGGGACTTGTGAGACTTTTGCCATTTTCAAATTGATCATCCCATCCAGTTGGGGTAATGTCTTCCATAGCAATAAAAGAACTCTGAGGTGCGGTATATTGAAGATTATACCTGCCGCTTGGTTCTCCCAAAGTATCCCACATTCCCATGGGAAGGGGTGGAATTTCATCTGGATATGGCTGAATGATATGGTTCAAGAACACTCTATCGTCTTCAATAGCGTTTACTCCTTGGCTAATGAAATGTGACATTAATCCCCCAGAACAAGGACTTTGATCGTTCTTTTGATTTCCATTAGCATAGCCCAGGCCTAGCTTGTCGGACTTGTAAGGTATATCGAGGAGCTGTCCCCATACTGTGCAATCACCTTTTTTGATCACAACTTTGGCATCTTTGAGAGAAGCCATAGTTGGAGTTACTTCTGTAGTTGGAGTGGCAGAAATATGCTTGGTAGTAGAGACATCTGGAGAGACCACCTCAAAAGATTGGCAGGGAGTTTCGATGAATTCGTCATCCAACTCAACATACTTGGAATTGCTCAGGTGACTAACCACATATTCCTCTTCACCATAAACTGTGACAATCTTTCTTTTTACTGGATACTTCAACTTCTGATGCAGGGTAGAAGTTACAGCATTTGCCCCATGTATCCAAGGGCGTCCTAGTAAGTAGGAATATGCTGGGTGAATTTCCATTACGTAAAAGGTAGAATCAAAGATATGAGAACCCACTCTGATTGGGAGATTCACCTTTCCATACACTGTTCTTGTTGACCCGTCGAAGGCTCTTACCACAACATCGCTTGGTTGTAACACAATTCCTTCGAAGTCAAGCTTTTCTAGCACTGTTTTTGGTAACACGTTCAAAGAAGAACCGTTATCTACCAGCACATGAGATAGAGTGGTGCCATTACATTCAATGGAGATATGCAGGGCTTTATTGTGATTTTTTCCAGCAGGGGTTAGATCAATATCAGAGAAATCGAGGCCATTATTCACGGTTAGATTGGCAACACAATTCTCAAATTGATCGACTGAAATCTCTTGAGGCACATGGGAAGCTTTCAGGAACCTCATCAAAGCCTTGGCATGAGCTTCAGAATACTTTAGCATAGACATCATTGAGATCTTTGAAGCAGTGTGCCCCAGTTGTTCGACAATATTGTAATCACTTTTGCAGATGATTTTCAATATTTCCTCCATTTCTTGCCTCGACGGATCTTCAACAGTGACTTCCACCAGTATTTGAACTGGTTCAACTAGTGGCTCTTTGCCTCGAGCGTTGATATCTTGATTAGGAACTGGTACTTGGACTGGATTAGTAGCAACATTTGGAGAAATTTCTGGTGAAAAGATCCTTCCACTTCTCGTAATCTTACTAGTACCCACAATATTATTAACAGTTGGAGTAGTAAAATTCATGGTCTCTTCAGTCAAGGTATCTTGCTTAACTCCATGGACATAAACATTAGTGTCATAACTCCACGGGACAGCTTTGTCTGAGGAGTATGGAAATGGAGCCGGACTGGTGATGATTACAGATGCCACTTTGGGTGCAGCAGAAATTTTGAAAGGGGCTTTGGTAGGGATTTTCAATGGTATGTTAGAAACCACTGAGACGTCCTCTATTCTCATCCCATTTGAAAAAACTTCACATAAATCGTCCATAGAAGGGAGCCTCTCAAACATAATGATACGGCGATCCATCCACTTTTGAATTCCTATTTTCAGATTCTCACAACCATTGGGTAGGTGTGCACAATAAAAGCAATCAGGGTCACAACCTGGAAAGAAACCAGCTCGTATTAGCTTTCTTTTGACTTCAAGGAGCGGAGTTGACAATTCTCTCACATCATAGATATAAACGGTGTCTATGATAGCATTAATGGTCTTATCGTCTTTTGGCATAGGTGCAGTGATGACATTTGGAGTCTCTGGAGGATCGAACTCAATTTCCCCAGTATCTATCATGTCTTGTATTTTATTTTTCAGGGCCCAACAATGATCCGCATCGTGTCCTGGACAGTTAGAATGGTATGCACATGTTGCATCGGGGCGATAACTCGGAGAGGAAGTGTTGACATTCTTTGGAGGGTCTTTCAATGTGATCAGATTTGCTTTTAACAAGTGTTGCAATGCTTGAGAGATTGGCATATTGATTCTGGTGAAGTTCCTTCTTGGTGCATCTGGTCGACGCGTATACTTTGGCAGTTGATCTTTTTGAGGTGCAGATGCAGAGATCAGAACAGCACCTACAAACTGGTGATGCTCATTCTTGCGACCCTTCTGAATTTGCATTGTATTGACCTCATTCCTCCCACTGATGGGCCTTTTTGTAGTACCAGAGGAAGAGCCTATTTGAATTTTTCCACTTTGAATGCCGCTTTCGACACGTTCTCCAATCAATATCAGGTCAGTGAAACCTGATGATGAGCTTCCCAGCAAATGACTATAGAAAGGGCCAGTTAGAGTGCCCATGAACATGTCGACCAGCTCGCGATCAGATAAGGGTGGTTGAACCGTTCCAGCCATATCTCTCCACTTTTGTGCATATCCTTTGAAACTTTCTTTTGGTGCCATGGACATGCCCCTTAGTTGAGTACGGGTTGGTGCAAGGTCAGCATTGTATTGATACTGTTTGTAAAAGGCAGCAGCTAAATCCTCCCTGGTATGAACTTTTGTACTTTCCAGCTGGTAGTACCACTCGAGTTGTGTACCCGACAGACTTTCTTGGAAGAAGTGAATCCACAATTTGTTATCTGCTGTATGAGGTTGTATCTTCCTCACATAGGACCTCAGATGTAGTTTTGGGCAAGAAACTCCATCATACTTTGCAAAGACAGGAACTTTGAACTTTGGAGGGATAACAACATCTGAGACGAGTCCCAGATCATCGAAATCTAAACCAGGTATTTTTTGTATCTCCATAGCTTTCATGCGTTCTTCCAACTGCTGGTATTTGTCATCATCCTGTTCGTCTCCAGAATGATAATCTTCTTCATTAGAAGAGAGAGAGGGTTTGGCAGAACCCTGGTTGCTGTGATTATCTCCTTGTTCACCATCACCGACTATTTCAGGGATCGGTGGCTTTTTGAACTTTTTGACTGGGATTTTGATCTTCCTTTTTAGGTGACTCAATCCTACAGATCCTTTGGGCTTCTTTTTCTTCTTGATCATCAGGGCTTTCAGTTCTTGTTGCCCCTTTGCTAGTTCCAGAATTGCCACTTGAACTTGGGCGTTCTGTGCTTCGAGATTCTTGATGCTTGTTTCAGATTCCATCTCTTCTGACTGAAATAAACAGCGAGGAGATGAGAAATCCTTCATGTGAACCTGTTATGCAATGTGTATGAATGAATGAAATGCATATGCAATGTTTTCAAGGATCATAGAATTTAGATTTGTTAAAACAAAGGAGAAACAAACATTAGTTAAACAATTTATTTCTTTCTTTTTTTTTTCTTTTCTCCTTTTTTTTTATTTGCCTCATTCGGGTTTACAAAACAGAAATAAATAAAGAAAGTGAAGGATCCCTCAGGTCTCCCATGGACGCTTTCTCTTTGCACCCAGGAATGTGTTGATCTGCTGCTCTTCTTGGAGTTGTCCGGTGAGCTCCAATAATCTTCTCTCATAGTCTTGACAGTGTGCTTTGAAGGTATCTCTTTCCTCTTTTAGTTGAACCCAAGATTTCTGCAACTCTTCCAGGTCAGTTGGCATATCCGGATGTAGAATAACTTGAGGTTCGTCTCCTTCGACTTCTGGCTCAATAGTCACAGGTAGAATAGCGGGATATGGCATGATGAGTTTCTGAGCATGAGCCTGCACCCATCTGAGGTAAGGTTCCATAGGAATAGAATTCCATTGCCCCAAAGTTTTGCTTTCTATTCTATAGACACTTCCCCATGCATGTATGAACCTTCGTCGGTGTCTATGGGAATCATCCTCGTAATCAAACGCAATGCCAAGGATAATCATGTCATGAGGACCGTTTCTCCGTGCATATCCGAATTGGCGTAAAGCTAAAGAGGGATTGTAAGTGATGCCCCCCTTGATGCCAAGTAGTGGCACATTAGGGTACTCTCCACAATAATCAATGATAGTAATGTCTCTTTGAAAGAAGTTGTTCCACCGGATATCTGAATGAGACAAAGACATGATCCTGCGAGACCATTGCATTCTTTGTTCATTTCTCAACACTGATCGGGGAAGATGAAATGTAAACCATCTAGCCAGTAGTGGTATACAGCACATAAGAGTTCCTCGTTTCTTCATGGTACGAGTGTGTAGAGAATGTAGAATGTCTCCCAACAATGTTGGTACCGGGTTACGGGTTAGGAAAAGGTTGATAATGCGTATACTTATGAACTGGTCGGGATTAGGGAATAAAAACAACCCATAGATCAAAAGAGCCACAACCTCCTCAAAAGCTGGGTAACTTTTGTTTTCTAGTAGTAATCGAGCCTTTTCCATTAAGAACTTAGCAAGCAAACCCTGGATTCCACTCTTTGTTTCCCAATTGGACTCGATTTCTGACTTTCGCAAATGTAAAGCAGCATCAATGATTTCAGGTTTTGGAATCCTTTCTAAACCATTGAAAGGTAATTGATCTCGAACAGGTAATCCAATTAGTTCAGAGAACTCTTCCAAGGTGGGTACTAACTGGTAATCAGGAAATGTAAAGCAATGATGTTCGGGATCAAAGAACTGGAACAGGACCCGTATAATGTCTTCTTCAAATTTTGAGGTAACCAAATGGAGTAGGTGACCATGCTTTTCGGTGAATTGAGCATTCCTGGGAAATTCTGATACTAAGTCTTTTAGTTCAGATGGCACCGTTGAGATGTTGATTCGGGATGTAATCTCTGGTGGCGGGAGCCATTACCTGCAATAACAAAACAAAGGTAAACTCTTCGATCCTTGAAATGATTAGCGAGAAAATGATATGCTTATGATGCTTATGATGTTATGATGTCAAACATGTGGCACACACAAACAAATCAAACAATAGCCTTAGGTTTAAAGGCTTGCATGAAGCTGATAGGTGATACCCTCCCACTGAAGTTGAGTTGGTTAAAACCTGTCCTAGAATAGTATTCGGGTTCTATGATCCTTGGAGGTAACATCTCAATACGGCGCTCGGACGGCCGATCAAAATATTCCTCGAGGATAACTAACTTCGATCAATTTCAAAGCTAGCCACTTAATAGGCCGCAAGTCAAGTTCAACTAAAAGGTTCTAAGACAAATTAGTGTTTAATGACATTTCGGAAGCCTAATATACTCCTTGATATTTTTCAAAGGACATCAGTATAAACCAAAGTATCGCACTAACGGTGACTACCAGATCAACCGTATCGGTACATGCCGTACAGTTTCCTTGGTCTATTGTCACATACTTAAGGTATCTCGAGATTCGGGTTAGAATCTTTCACACAAAAAAAATACCCAAACAAACCATTGAAAAATAGAGCAATCAAGTCAAACAATTGAAAACATCGAAGTGATCTATTCTCTAAAGGTAACCCCTTTTGAAAACATTTTGTTTTTAGAAAATTAATCCCCAGCAGAGTCGCCAGTTTTGTCGCCCTCGGTTTTTTACCATACCTCTCGCGGAGAGATACGCGAACTAACTCTTTTTCTTTCTGCTTTTGTGTTTTTGAAAATCAAAGAGTCGCCACCGACTTTTATTTTATCCAATTAAGGAAAGGTTTATAAAAGAAACAGAAAAAAGACCTTTAAGAAATTCTGGGGTAAGGGGGTAGGTTATACAAAGGGAAGGTGTTAGCACCCTTTGTATCCATGGTTATCCATGGGCTCTTTAATTTGCTTAGCTCACTTGTTTTCAATCACTTTTCTATTGCATTGAAATGCTCGTATGTGGTTTCAAATACCTTTGTAAATTGAGTTTGTAATGATCCTTGTGCGGATGTATACAAAGTGTTTTTTATCTTTCAAAAGATGTTTTGAAAAAAAAGAACGTTAACTTCGTAATGATCCTTGTTTGGATATATACAAAGTATTGTCTTTTTTTTTGAAAGTTTTATTTTGAAAAACAATGGTGTATGAGAAATTTATTTGTTTTGATTTGAGCAAGCAAATTAGGAGGTCTACCCTAAGTTATAAGGTCTTTATCCTATTTCCTTTAGAAAATTATCCTTTCACTGGATGTAAACAAAAGTTCGATTTTGCGTTTGAAATAATAGAATTTGACTTTGATTTTGAAAAGAATGAGAAGAGGGATTACCTTAAGAGGTGCAAGTGTGATTGTGTTTTGATTCAGATATTTTATCTTTGAAGTTAGTGATCTAACGATTCAATTTTTATCTTTGGCATACACGCAGTTTTATATGTGCTGGAATTTAAATGCGAAAATGTAAAATGCGGAAAGTAAATCTACGCTATTACATCGATTGTGCGGGAAATGTAAACTACGCTGTTTACATGAATTTGACAACCTATACATTTATCTAGGAATTTAAATTGCAAGAAAATAAAGAAATATTTTTGGATTTTTTGATGGTTGATTTTAATTATAATTAATGCATGATTAATTTAATTAAAATGAGAAAAAGATGGAAATGAAGTTTAAACCTAAAAAATAAGTTTAAAATATGTTCAAAATACTTGTTAATTAATTTTAAAACAAAACTAATTTTTGGAATTTTTGAAATTGATTTTGAAATTATTAAGTTAATTAATACATAATTATACAAATAATTATACAAATAATTAAAACTTAAAGAGAAAATTATTCTAAATATGTACAAAATTAGTCTATAATATATAAACTATATTTAATATAAAGAACAATTTTTTTTATGATTTTTTGATTGGTTAAGATAATTAAAAAGCAAATATATAAATATATACTAATTAATTATGCAAAATATTTAAATTATGAAGAAAAATAAAATATTTTTATATCAGAAAATAAAATATTATTTTATAAACTTAAAAATATTTTTTGTGTATTTTTTGGATTTTTAAAACTATTTTAAATTAATTTTAGAAGTTAAATTAAAATAAAATGAAAATATTAAAAATATGATCCTGTGTGAAAATCAGTGGAGTCCATGGTATGGACTAGCATATGAGATGCGTTGGATGGAATGGAAAATTGATCTGATGGTGGGAAGCCTGAAGGTGCATGACACGTAAGATACCTGCAACACACTGGATTAGAAAAATTGAATTTAAAAAACGCGCGCGCGTAAGCCAATGGGGTGAGGACACGTCTTCGTCTTCAACCTCCAGACACCCCTTTTAACAGCGCTTTTATGCAAAAGCGCTGTAATTGATGAACCCTAAATCTGCAAAAATAGCGAATAGGGGTAAACCAAAACAAAATTTTTTTGCGATATGCTCTTTTGACTGGGTTTTCTCCCCTGAATTCGAATATGGCCTTAGTTTCTTCTAATTTTGCTTGTAACGAAAATCCCTAAATAGGATCTAAGAACCCTAAAAATGGTAACCTCGTATACAAGCATCCAAAACTCAATTAAACTTCCAGAAATGATCAACACATCAAACTAAATTCAAATATATGTCTACATCTTGCTAAGCATGCGTGTATGATCAAATACGAATTGATTTATGTTTGAACAAACCGTGGCTTGTGGGGCTCGATTTGTGAGGCTTTGATGCTTAAATTTTATTTGGACAGGTTCAATGAAGTTCAGAGATGATGTATGAATGCTTAGTTTGTATTGAAAATGTCTTAAACTTAAAATTCGAATTTCAAGTTTCTTTGAATTTTTACAAGTTGTTACAAGAGTGATATATGCCTATGAAAGCTTCTAAATTCGTCTCTCCTTGATTGCTGAAGTATGCTAGCTCTTATATAAGCTTTGAAGTGCTTAAGAACTAAGCTAAAAAGCATTAAGTCCTTTTGTTGAATTCTTGACTTTTTCAACACATGTAGCTTTGCATTTAAGCTACCATGGCTTGATTTTCCACTCTCCTTCTGCTGTACTTGGCTTGGGGCAGAGTTTTGATTGATTCCTTGATGAGTCATGCTTAGAAACTAAGCCATGCATTATCCTTCCATTTTCTTTTTTTTAATTTAATCAAATGTGATAAAATTAAATAAAAAAAAGAACAAAAAAAGATGTGGGCTTGGTCTTGGTCTTGGGATGCCCTTTACATTATGGGAAATATGTTTGAATCATGGAAATTAGGCCCCATTTGGAAAAAACACATTTTTGATCAATGTTGATTTCATGCATTTTCCCAAAATTTAGCCAACTTCAACAAGGTGTAGATCCCTCAATTTTTATCATATGAAGGAATTCTTGCACTTTTTGGAAACCTCAAAGAGTCCTCTAACCAATGTCTTTGGTCTCATGTAAAAATTATTTACCATGCTCCTTGTGTGTCCTTTTGAAAAAAGTGTCTTTTTGTTGACTTTGAAAATGACCTGTAATGTCTTGGTTCATATTTTTCAAATGGTGAACCTAATGACCATGGGACCAATTGCATTTGAAGGATAATTGAATTTCCTTCAAAATGAGCTTTGGTTTGAATTTTTTGGATGAAGGATGAGAGGGTTATGACCAGTCAAAGTTCAGTTGACTTTTTAGGAGAAAACCCTAATTTTGAAACTTAGGGTTTTGTTGATTTTTGATCTTTCCTTGATGAATTATGATCATCCAATGATCAAATGATGAATCCTTTGACAAAATATGGATGTTGACAAAAAATTTCATTTTTGACTGTCTGTTGACTTTTTGGTCAAACGGGTCGTCTGTTGACTGTTTGAGCCGCTGACTGTGCGTCTGAGCGAATTGAAGTTTGAAAATTTGTATGGTGGTACTTTGAGATATATGGAGGTCCATGAAATCCATTTGAGGTCTCAAAAACTTGTTTCTCCTGAAAAAACAATAAACCCTAATTAGGGACTGTTTGTGTAGGAGACAGTTAAGCGTACCTGATTTTTGTGCAGTGCTGAGTCTCTGCTAATCATGTGATATTCAGAAGACTTCTAGAACAAAAATCTTGGAGTTTTGAATTGTAAAATATTGATTTGATTGATGGTACAAAACACGGAGAATTGCACTGTCAGCGGTTTGACTGTCAACTGACTGTTCAGGTATTAATGTAGCAGTTAGAGTGAAAAATCAACAGTCAAAGTTAATTTTCTTCTTTGTTGTTGTTTTTTTGATTTTGTTAATGTTGAAAATTTATTTACATGACTTGTTAGAAAAACACAGACATAATAAATAAATAATATATACTGTATGCGAGCAAAATTACCGATAATAATCCTGAAAAACATTTAATGCACAGAAAAATAAATATTTAACTGGCAGAAAACACACAAAATATTATCTGAATAATTAAGCAACAGTACGACAAATAGTACGACATTTAATACTGACAGTACAAATATTACATACTATAATGAACGGTACGACGAGTAAACGGTACATTTAAGAAAATAAGAAATATGGCAAACTTTAAGAATGACGATTAATAACCCATGCTACAAATAATAACATGTAGATGATTGGGAGTGTAAGCATCCCCGGTCCACATTTTTCAGGGCTATGTAGACAGAAGAAAGACATGATTACCACCACAACGGTGATGACCATAAGAAAACACGTTTCTACCCGCTTCGCCATTTTGTCGGGGAAGAAGAAAGAATGAATATGAAGTAGAAATTTGAGAGATGAGTTAGAATTTGATATGAGATTTTATGTAAAAAATGAGAGGTATTTATAGGATGAAAAGAAGGATAGAGACGTTGGGGAATGAAGTGATTCCGTACAAAAGGAAAATTTGAGTGGAAGTAAGATTTGAAAGAAAGTGTATGATAATGTTGGGAAAAAGAGAGATGTATAGAATAAAGTTAGGATTTGATTTTTGAAAAAGAGATTTGAAAAGAAAGGAAAAGATTTTGAAAATAATGGAATATAGTACAAAATTAGTGGGAAACAAAAATTAATAATAATTTACTTGTTACCAGTACAGTCTGAATCCCCGGACTCTGCGCCTGCAAAAGATTTAGTTTTGTACCAACTGCGTCAGTACTATTTATCTGTAAATAAATATCAAATAAATAGCGTGTGCGAAGTAATAAACAGTACTTGGCGTTTGCGTAAGAATAAATCCACCAGCGAGCCAAAATACCGTATAAGAAAAATTCTAAAAACCAAGTATTCATAAATCAGGATATGAAAGTAATTTGAAAGTTCTGATTTTGAGGGATCTTTGACTACTGCTTGGGGATGAAAGTAATTTGAAAGTTCTGATTTTGATGTACCCTGAATGGGAATAAGAAAGATGTGTAATCCTCCGATGCACTATTTGATCCAACCTCGGTGTGGAGGATCACAACTTCTGGGGATAGTGATCTTGAACAGCCCTGCTGGGGAATAAGGTTTCTCGAATCACTTTGTTGGAGAGAAAAATCTCATTGAGGAATTTGCTGAGAAACGTATCTCTGTTGGGGATGCCGGTTTCGGGATGATGTCCAGATGATTGGGACATTACCTGGATGTTATTCCTGTTTTTCTTATAAACATCAATCACATTCAAATGCATATGTTCATTCAAAATAATCATTGGAACGTTTACGTATTCAAAACAGAAAAAATGGAAACATTTATTTTGAGCATGAGCTGTATTGATTTTGAAAGAGAGCCATAATATGCGGATTAGTACAAGGAGACAAAAATCCTAGTAGTAGGAAATTGTCATAAAACTTTGAAAAGGTACTTATAAAGAAAAATAGCTATGTGAAAACAATCCAGTCAAGTTTCAACTCTGCTATTGCCAATCTGTCTTCGAGTATCTCATCCCTCACTTGTTGGAAGAAAGTGATTGAATTGATTGGTGCCTTTGATGTGTTGAACCTTGAAGGTGAGTAGGTAGCCAAACGGGACATAGTCGTACACTTTATTCCCTAACTTTTACCTAGGCTGCCTTTTCAGGTTTTCAACCTACCGGGATAATTATTCATTTAGTCTCTAACTTTTGCCTGGATCGCCCTTTCAGGTTTTCAATCCACCGAGACGCTCATTTTTTGCCTAAGTCGCCCTTTCAGGTTTTCAACTTAGCGAGCTTTTCTTTAAGCGAAGTACTTTTTGATTATGTCCGCATTTACAGGGTGTGGGAAATCCTCGCCATCCATAGTGGTAAGCAACATGGCTCCACCGGAAAATACCTTTTTGATTACAAATGGTCCCTCATATGTGGGAGTCCACTTGCCCCTGGGGTCACCTTGTGGTAAGATGATGCGTTTGACAACCAAATCACCGGTTTGATATGCCTGACTTTTGACTTTCTTGTTGAAGGCTTTGATCATACGCTTCTGGTACAACTGACCATGACAAATAGCCGCAAGCCTCTTCTCATCAATCAAGTTTATCTGGTCCAACCGGGTCTGAATCCAATCGTCTTCGTCTAGATCAGCTTCTTTCATAATCCTTAGGGAAGGAATCTGAATTTCAATTGGAAGAACTGCCTCCATACCATAGACTAAGGAGAATGGAGTTGCCCCTTTTGAAGTACGCACTGATGTGCGATAACCATGAAGAGTAAAAGGTAACATCTCATGCCAGTCTTTGTAGGTTACTGTCATCTTTTGTATGATCTTCTTGACGTTCTTGTTGGCAGCTTCCACCGTGCCATTCATCTTTGGTCGATATGGAGAGGAATTATGATGTTTAATCTGAACTGTGTGCAGAGTTCAGTAATCATTCTGTTGTTTAAATTTGTGCCATTGTCTGTGATGATCCTTTCAGGGATGCCATAGCGACAAATGAGATTGTGCTTGATAAATCGGGCCACCACATTCTTGGTGACAGAAGCAAATGAAGCTGCCTCTACCCATTTTGTGAAGTAATCAATAGTGAACAGGATAAAACGATGTTCGTTGGAGGCAGTAGGCTTGATTTCTCCAATCATATCAATCCCCCACATTGCAAAAGGCCAAGGAGCCGTCAGAACGTTTAATGGGACTGGAGGTACATGTACTTTGTCGGCATATATCTGGCATTTGTGACAAGTTCTGGAGTGACGATGGCAGTCTGTCTCCATTGTATGTCCACTTGAATGAGTACCAAAAGCACCATCGTGTATGTCTTCCATAATCTGTTCTGCTTCCTTATTGTTCACACAACGAAGCAAAGTCGAGTCATGGCTGCGTTTGTACAGGATTCCATTACTTAGAAAGAACTTAGCAGCAAATCTTCTTAGAAACTTTCTATCATTAATGGATGCTCCTTCAGGGTATTCTTGGGCTTCGAGATATCTTTTTACTTCATGGAACCATGGTTATTCTTCCACTCCTTCGGTATCAATCTCATTGCAATAGGCTGGTTCATCCTGTCTGTAAATGGTGATCATTGGCGCCTCATTATCCCACCTGACTTTGAACATGGATGACATGGTAGCTAAGGCATCAACCAGTTGATTTTCTTCGCGCGGGATATGTTTAAAAGTGATTTCTTCAAAGTAAGGAATCAAACTCAGCACATATTCTTTGTATGGAGTTAGATTCGGGTGCTTCGTGTCCCATTCCTCTTTGACTTGATAAATTACAAGGGTCGAGTCTCCGTAGACTTCCAAGAACTTGATTCTTAGATCGATTGCAGCTTTGAGACCCAAAATACATGCTTCATATTCGGCTATATTGTTAGTGCAGTTGAGACATAATCTGGCAGTGAATGGTGTATGTCCTCCTGTAGGATAAATGATCACAGCTCCGATGCCATTGCCAAGTGTATTAGAAGTTCCATCAAAAACCATAGTCCATCGGGATCCTGGCTCGGGTCCTTCCTCCGGTCCTGGTTGTTCATAGTCAGTAACTTGCATAATATCTTCATCTGGGAAGTCAAAGTTCAATGCTTGATAATCATCCACTGCTTGATGAGCCAGATGATCAGCTACCACACTTCCTTTGATCGCCTTTTGTGAAGTGTACTGGATGTCATACTCTGTTAAGATCATTTGCCATCTTGCTATTCTTCCAGAGAGAGCAGGTTTTTCGAACACATACTTGATAGGATCCATTTTGGAGATCAGGAAAGTGGTATGGTTTAGCATATACTGTCTTAGTCGGCGAGCCGCCCATGCTAAGGCACAACAAGTTTTCTCGAGCAGTGAGTATCTTGTTTCACAATCGGTAAACTTTTTGCTAAGATAATAGATCGCATGCTCCTTTCGGCCAGACTCGTCATGTTGCCCCAGTACACACCCCATTGAATCTTCTAACACACTTAGGTACATTATCAGAGGTCTTCCTTCCACTAGTGGTAACAAGATTGGCGATTCTTGAAGATATTCTTTGATTTTATCAAAGGCTAATTGGCATTTGTTGTTCCATCTTTCCACTTGATTTTTCTTCAACAGTTTGAAGATCGACACACAAGTAGTAGTCACATGGGCAATAAATCTGGCTATATAATTCAAACGTCCCAAGAATCCTCTGACTTGTTTCTCGGTACGGGGTATGGGCATTTCTTGAATGGCTTTGACCTTGGCAGGATCAACTTCAATACCTTTGCTGCTGACGATGAAACCTAAGAGTTTACCGGATCTCACTCCAAAGGTACATTTGTTCGGATTCAGTCGCAATCTGTACTTCTTGCGTCTGTCAAACAGCTTGTGCAGATGACCCAGATGTTCTTATTTGGTGTTGGACTTTGCAATCATATCATCGACATAAACCTCTATTTCTTGATGAATCATATCATGGAACAGAGCTACCATTGCGCGTTGATATGTTGCTCCCGCATTCTTTAAACCAAAGGGCATTACTTTGTAACAAAAGGTTCCCCAGGGTGTTGTGAAGGTTATTTTTTCCATGTCTTCGGGCGCCATCTTGATTTGATTGTACCCTGAGAATCCATCCATAAAGGAGAATATTTTGCATTGTGCAGTATTGTCAACCAGTACATCGATGTGAGGTAAAGGGAAATCATTTTTGGGGCTTGCCCGATTCAGATCTCTATAGTCTACACACATTTTGACTTTCCCGTATTTTTTAGGCACAGGCACGATGTTAGCTATCCAAGGAGGATAACTTACAACTTTCAGAAAGCCAGCATTGAATTGCTTCTTAACCTCGTCTTTGATCTTCTTGGACATATCGGGCCTACTTCTTCGCAGCTTCTGCTTAACTGGAGTGCTACCTTCTTTGATTGGCAGGCGATGAACCACAATATCCGTGTCAAGGCTAGGAATATCTTCATAGGACCAAGCGAATATCTCGATGTAGTCTTGTAACATTTGAATCATTCTTTGCTTGACAATGTCTTCTAAATCAGCCCCTATCTTGACTTCTTTCTTTTCTTCGTCACTGCCCAAGTTGATAACCTCAATTGGTTCTTCGTGCGGCTGTATAGTCTTTTCTTCTTGTTCTAATAGCCTTGCAAGTTCCCGGTACTTCACAATCTTCCTCACTTTCGTCCTTAGTTTGGTAGATCGGACTTTCAAAGTCATGACTGGCAATAGCAGAATCGTTATCAACAGGATCCAGAGTGAATGTGAATTTGCATTTATTATGTGGGTGTGTGTAAGAACACATAGCTATTTGAAAATGAATAAAGCAAAGAAGCAAAAAGGATCACAAAATTTGAATATGCAAACGTCCCATGATTTTATTGAATGAACATGATCATGGTATGACAAACCCTTATAAAAAGGACCAGTGTGCTTCAAGCAAGGCACCTGACTTTTAAGTTCATGGTTCGATAGTACAAGAACCATTTTTATCTTTGAACATATAAACAACGAAAACAGGAAATTGCATTTACTCCTGATCAAAGGAGATAACATCTTCAGCTTCCCAGTTGTTCAATCCATTGTTGTGAGCAGGGAATATCCAGCTGCTCTAGTTGCAGTTGTCTTCTTCATCTTCCACAACATTGATTTCTTTGGTAGTGAAATGAGCTGTTGATCCTTCAGGATGAGCAAGATACTCTGCTGGATACGAGAGCCCAGGCTGAGATACCTCTGTTGGCTGAGAGAGATACCCGATAAGATCGTCCCATCCAGTTGGGATGATGTCTTCGAGGGAGACTTGTGCATTCTGGGGAGCAGTGTACTGCATCAGGAAATCATTCTCATTATTTGGTGTTTCCCAGACTTCTTCAGGAGCGACAGGGCTTGTGAATGTCATATTGTCTTCGAAATGGTTGTCCCATCCAGTTGGGGTGATGTCTTCAATAGCAATCTGCGAGCTCAGGGGAGCGGAATACTTCACCATATAGTCATACTTACCACTTGGTTCTCCCAGTGTATCCCAGACTTCTTTTGGACTAGGTTGACTTTGGTATTGCTCAGTAATGGAACTTATGAAACCTTTGCAATCTTCAAACTGATCACCCCATCCAGTTGGGATGATGTCTTCAATGGCAATAAAAGAACTCTGAGGTGCAGTGTACTTTACTAGAAAATCATACCTGCCACTTGGTTCTCCCAAAGTATCCCAAACTTCCATGGAAACAGGTGGAACTTCCTTTGGATATTGCTGAATAATATGGTTCAAGATCACTCCATCGTCTTCAATAGCATTCACTCCTTGGCTGATGAAATGTGACATTAATCCTCCAGAACGAGGATTTTGATCGTTCTTTTGAGTTCCATTAGCATAGCCCAGACCTAGCTTATCGAACTTGTAAGGTACATCGAGGAGTTGTCCCCATATTGTGCAACCACCTTCTTCGATCACAACTTTAGCATATTTGAGAGAAGCCATAGTTGGAGTTATTTTTGTAGCAGGAGTAGCAGAAATATGTTTGGCAGTAGAGACAGCTGGAGGGACCACCTCAAAAGATTGGCAGGGAGTTTCGATAAATTCACCATCCATCTCGACATACTTGGAGTTACTCAGGTGGCTAACCACATATTCTTCTTCGCCATAAACTGCAACGACCCTGACTTTTACCGGATACTTTAACTTCTGATGCAGGGTAGAAGTTACAGCACTTGCCCCATGTATCCAAAGGCGTCCTAGTAAACAGGAATATGCGTCCTAGCTCCAGAATTGCTATCTGAACTTGGGCGTTCTGTGCTTTGAGATTCTTGATGCTTGTTTCGGAATCCATCCCTTCTAACTGAAATAAACAGCGAGGAGATGAGAAACCTGTCATGTGAACCTATTATGCAATGTTTATGAATGAAATGCATATGCAATGTTTTCAAGGATCTTAGAATTTAGATTTGTTTAAAAGAGAAACAAACATTTATTAGTCAAACAATTTATTTCTTTTTCTCTTTTTTTTTATTTGCCTCTTTCAGGCTTACAAGATAAAATGAAGAAAATAAAGGATTCCTCAAGCCTCCCATGGACGCTTTCTCTTTGCACCCAGGAATGTGTTGATCTGCTGTTCTTTCTGGAGTTGTCTGGTGAGCTCCAACACTTTCCTCTCATAGTCTTGACAGTGTGCTTTGAAGGTGTCTCTTTCTTCTCTTAGTTGACATGTCCGGATGTAGAATAATTCGAGGTTCGTCCCCTTCGACTTCTGGCTCAATAGTCACAGGTAAAATAGCGGGATATGGCATGATGAACTTCTGAGCATGAGCACGCACCCATTTGAGGTAAGGCTCCATGGGAATAGAGTTCCATTGTCCTAAAGTTTTTCTTTCTACTTTGTAGACACTGCCCCACGCATGTATAAACCTTCGTCAATATCTTTGGGAATCATCTTCGTAGTCGAACATAATGCCACGGATAATCATGTCATGAGGATCGTTTCTTCGTGCATATCCAAATTGGCGCAAAGCTAAAGAGGGGTTGTAAGTGATGCCTCCCCTGACGCCAAGGAGTGGCACATTAGGGTACTCCCGACAATGGTCAATGATAGTAATGTCTCTTTGAAAGAAGTTGTTCCACCGGATATCTGAATGAGACAAAGACATAATCCTGCGAGACCATTGCATCCTTTGTTCGTTTCTCAACACTGATCGAGGAAGGTGTAATGTAAACCATCTAGCCAGTAGTGGTACACAGCACATAAGAGTTCCTCGTTTCTTCATGGTACGAGTGTGTAGAGAATGTAGAATGTCTCCCAGTAAAGTAGGTACCAGATTGCGGGTTAAGAAAATGTTGATAGCGTGCACACTTATGAATTGGTCGGGATTAGGGAATAAACCAACCCATAGGTCAAAAGAGCCACAACTTCTTCAAAAGCTGGGTAACTTCTGTTTTTTAGTAGTAATCGAGCCTTTTCCATTAAGAACATAGCAAGCAAACCCTTGACTCCACTCATTGTTTCCCAATTGGACTCGATTTCTGATTTTCGCAAATGTAAGGCAGCAACAATTATTTCAGGTTTTGGAATTTTTTCTAAACCAGTGAAAGGTAATTGATCTCGAACAGGTAACCCAATCAGTTCAGAGAACTCTTCTAAAGTGGGTACTAACTGGTAATCAGGAAATGTAAAACAATGATGTTCGGGATCAAAGAACTGGAACAGGACCCATATCATGCCTTCTTCAAATTTTGAGGTAACCAAATGGAGTAGGTGACCGTGCTTTTCGGTGAATTGAGCATTTCTGGGAAATTCTGATATTAAGTCCTTTAATTCATATGGTATTGTTGAAATGTTGATCCGGACATAATCTCTGGTAGCGAGAGCCATTACCTGTAACAACATAACAAAGGTAAACTCTTCGATCCTTGAAATGATTAGTGAGAAAATGATATGTTTATGATGCTTATGATGTCATGATGTCAAATATGTGGCACACACAAACAAATCAAACAATAGCCTTAGGTTTAAAGGCTTGCATGAAGTTGATAGGTGATACCCTCCCCACTGAAGTTGAGTTGGTTTAAACGTGTCTTAAAATAGTATTCGGGTTCTATGATCCTTGGAGACAACATCTCAATACGGCGCTCGGACGGTCGATCAAAACATTCCTCGAGGATAACTAACTTCGATCAATTTCAAAGCTAGTCACTTAATAGGCCACAAGTCAAGTTCAACTAAAGGTTCTAAGACAAATTAGTGTTTAATGACATTTCGGAAGCCTAACATACTCCTTGATCGTTTTTAAGGGATATCAGTACAGACCAAAGTGTCGCACTAACAGTGACTACCAGATCAACCATATCGGTACATGCCGTACAATTTTCTTGGTCTATTGTCACATACTTAAGGTATCTCGAGATTCGGGTTAGAATCTTTCACACAAGTAAATACCCTAACAAACCTTTGAAAAATAGAACAATCAAGACAAGCAATTGAAAACATCGAAGTGATCTAAACTCTAAGGTAACCCCTTTTGAAAACAGTTTGTTTTTGAATTTCCCCAGCAGAGTCGCCAGTTCTGTCGCCCTCGGTTTTTATCTCTCGTGAGATACGAAATGACTCTTCTTTTATTTGAGTTTTGAAAATCAGAGAGTCGCCACCGACTTTTATTTTATCCAATTAAGGAAAGGTTTATAAAAGAAACAGAAAAAGACCTTTAAGAGATTTTGGGTTCGGGGGTAGGTTATACAAAGGGAAGGTATTAGCACCCCTTTGTATCCATGGTTATCCATGGGCTCTTAATTGCTTAGCTCACTTGTTTGAATCATTTGTCTTGCTTTGAAATGCTTGTATGTGGTTTTAAAATACCTTTGTAAATTAACTTTGTAATGATCCTTGTGCGGATGTATACAAAGTATTTTATCTTTCGAAAGATGTTTTAAAAAAGATCTTTAACTTCGTAATGATCCTTGTTTGGATATATACCAAGTGTTGTCTTTTTTGAAAGTTTTGTTTTGAAAAACAGTGAATATGTGAGACATTTGTTGTTTTGATTTGAGCAAGCAATTTAGGAGATCTACCCTAAATTTATAAGGTTCTTTCCCATTTCTTTTAGAAAATTCTCCTTTGACCGGATGTAAACAAAAGTTTTGATTTGTATTTGAAACAGTAGAATTGATTTTGAAAACAGTAACAGAGGGATTACCCTAAGAGGTGCAAGTGTGATTGTGTTCTGATTCAGATATTTTTGTCTTTTGAATTTAGTGATCTAACGCTTCAGTTATTATCTTTGACATACATGCAGTTTTATATGTACAAAAATTAAAGTGCGGGAATGTAAAATGCGGAAAATAAATCTACGCTATTACATCGATTGTACGAGAAATGTAAACTACGCTATTTACATGATTTTAACAACCTATACACTTATCTATGAATTTAAATTGCAATAAGATAAAGGGAAGTATTTTTTGGATTTTTTGGATGGTTGATTTTAATTAGAATTAATGCATAATTAATTTAATTAAAATGAGAAAAAGGTAGAAATAAAATTTAAACCTAAAAATTAAGTCTAAAATATGTTCATATTACTTGTTAATTAATTTTAAAATAAAACTAATTTTTTTTGGATTTTTGAGATTGTTTTGGAAATTTATTAAGTTAATTAATATATAATTATACAAATAATTTAAACTTAGAGAGAAAAATATTCTAAATATGTACAAAATTAGTTTATAATATATAAACCTAATTTAATAAAAAGAACATATTTTTTTCTGATTTTTTGATAGGTTGAAATAATTAAAAAGTAAATATTTACATAAATACCAATTAATTAGCAAAATAAATTAATCATGAAAAAAAGTAAAATATTTTTTAATCATAAAATAATTAAACATTTTTTTAACCTAAAAGTGAAATTAATATAATTTTCTGATTTTTAAAACTATTTTAAAACAATTTTATAAAGAAAACTAAATTAATAAGAAAATAAAAATGAAAATAAATGGCGTTGGATCTTGTATGGTAGAGGACTGAGTGTCCATGGTGTGGTTGCGTGTGCTAGGGCGTTGGATGATATTACTAGGTGATCTTGTGGCTCAGATTTGAAGTCACATGGTGCATGTGGATAGAAGTGCATCACTGGATTAGTCAGCATTTAAAAGTTCCAGGTGGGGCCCACGCGAAGCTGACCAGCGAATAGAAAGAAGAGGAAATGCCACGCATGCTGGTAAAGAAGTCCTCTTTACTATTCATCATCTTCTTCAATGGTACCTGCGGATTTTGCTACGCACTTTCCTGCAATTTTACCTGCGGATTTTCCCTTCTTTTTCAATGCTTCTTGGAAACCTACAAAAACAGTCATGAACAAAAACAAGGGGCACCCAGGTCGACTTAAAATGACCTCTTGAACATGATGGTGGTATTAGTTTTGACTGAAACTTCCTCCATCTAGGAAAACGAAAGCTTCACATGTTTGAAGCTCAAAAATGGTGGAGCTTCAAAACCACGTTAGGGCTTGCATGTAACCACCCAGATCTATTATATATCATGCTATGAGTCCATTGAAAGGGTTAGTTTGCATTATAATTAAGTGTGCATAAGAAAACGAAAGCTACATAGTTATGAACATGAAGATGATCGTGCACATGTTTGAGGCTATTTCAATCAGATGCTATGGTTCAATCCTTACCTATGATGTTATACAAGAGTGATAAAATGATTATTTTGTATTGATAGTGGCTGGAAATATGAAAACGAAAATTATAAGTATTTGATATTTTTTGACAATTTTATGAGTTTCTTAGCTATTCTCTTGGTGTATTTTCGTGTGTGTTGTTGATGAAGTATCCTACTTCACTTATAAGCAATGGAAGTGCTGCAAATTGAAGCTATCAAGCATTGATTGCTTTTTGAACTTTTGATTTTTTAATATTAAATTTTTTTGAATTTTTGACCATGGCTTGATTTTCTTCATCCCTCTTGCTCTAGGCCTACTATGTACCTTCATGTTGCAGAGTGTTGATCAACTTTGATGGCTTTAGCTTAAGAACAAAGCATGGTCTCATTATCCTTCACCATTTCTTTTTTAATTTAACTTTAAATGTAATAAAATTAAACCAAAAAAGAAATAAAAATGTTATGGGCCTTAGGTTGGTCGTGGGAGGCCGTTAGCATCATTAGAATCATGTTTGGATCATGAAAACTTGGCCTCTTTTGAAAAAAAAACATTTTTGATCAATGTTGGTTTCATGCATTTTCCCAAAAAATAGCCAACTTCAACAAGGCATAAATCCCTCAATTTTGATCATATGAAGGAGTTCTTGTACTTTTTAGAAACCTCAAGATGTCCTCTACAAGCTACTTTGGAAACATTTTTTCATTTGGAGAAGTTATCTTGATGTTATGGCCTTTGACAAAAAACCACTTTTTGTTGACTTTGAAAATGACCTGTACTGTCTGAGCTCATATTTTTCAAATGGTGAATCCAATGACCATGGGATCAATTGAATTTTAAATATAATTGAATTTCCTTCAAAACAAGCTTTGGTTGGAATTTTTTGAATGAACGAGGAGAGAGTTATGGCCGGTCAAAGTTCAATTGACTTTTTAGGAGAAAACCCTAATTTTGAAACTTAGGGTTTTATTGATTTTTGATCTTTTCTTGATGAATTATGATCAACCATTGATCAAATGATGAATCTTTTGACAAAATATGGATGTTGACAAAAAATTTCATTTTGACTGTCTGTTGACTTTTCGGTCAAACTGGTCGTCTGTTGACTGTTTGAGTTGCTGACTGTGCATCTGAGTGAATTGAAGTTTGAAAATTTCTATGGTGGTACTTTGAGACATACGGAGGTCCATGAAATCCATTTGAGGTCTCAAAAAACTTGTTCTCCTAAAAAAAACAAAAACCCTAGTTAGGGACTGTTCGTGTAGGAGACAGTTAAACGTACCTGATTTTTGTGCAGTGCTGAGTCTCTGCTGATCATGTGATTATCAGAAGACTTCTAGAACAAAAATGTTGGAATTTTGAAATGCAAAAGATTGATTTGATTGATGGTACAAAACACGGAGAATCGTGCTATCAGCGGGTTTGACTGTCAACTGGCTATCCGAGCATTAACGTAATAGTTAAAGTTAATTTTTTCTTTTTGTTTTTTGTTGTGTTAATGGTGAAAATTTATTTACATGAGTTGTTAGAAAAACACAAACATAATAAATAAATAAAATATACTGTACGCGAACGAAATTACCGATAATAACCTTGAAAAATATTTAATGCACAGAAAAATAAATATTTAACTAGCAGAAAACACACATAATATTATCTTGATACTTAAACTACAGTACAACAGATAGTACGACATTTAATACTGACAGTACAAATATTACATAATATAATGAACAGTACGACAAATAAAATAAACGGTACTTTATTTGAAAGCGAAAGATACGACAAACTTTAAAAATGACGATTAAAAACCCATGCTATAAATAACAACATATAGATGATCGGGAGTGTAAGCAACCCAGGTCTGCATTTTTCAGGACTATGCAGACAGAAAAAGGACATGATCACCACCAAAACAGTGATAACCAGAAGAAAAAACGTATCCATCCACTTGGCCATTTTTGCCAGGGAAGAAGAGAAAATAAATATGAGGTAGAAATCTGAGAAATGAGTTGAAATTTGATGTGAGAATTTATGGAAAAAATGAGAGGTATTTATAGAGTGAAAAGAAGGATAGAGACGTTGGGGAATGAAGTGATTCCGTACAAAAAAGGAAAATTTGAGTGGTAGTAGAATTTGAAAGAAAGTGTATGGTAGGGTTTGAAAAGAGAGATGTATAGAATAAAGTTAGGATTTGATTTGAAAGAAAGAGATTTGAAAAGAAAGGAAAAGATTTTGAAAATAATAGAAGAGATTTTGAAAAAAATAATATAGTACAAAAATTAGTGGGAAACAAAAACTAATAATAATTTACTTGTTACCAGTACAGTCTGAATCCCCGGACTTTGCGCCTGCAAAAATTTAATTCTGTACCAATTGTGTCAGTACTATTTATCTGCAAATAAATCTCAAATAAACAGCGTGTGTGAAGTAATAAACAGTACTTGGCGTTTGTGTAAGAATAAATTCAACAGCGAACCAAAATACCGTATAAGAAAAATTCTAAAAACCGAGTATTCATAAAATCAGGATATTTGTGAAATAAAAATCCAAGATTATATGAAACTCCCAATTTTTAGACAGAAGTCTGTTGCCTTCTTTCTGAAAAAGATGCGGGCAAATTTTGGGGTATAACAGTCTAGATTAAGCGAATAATCGAATTTCCGGGCGTTACATTAGTGATGTTACTAGGTGAACTTTCTGTGAACCGTATGTGAAAATTTTGTTATGTGAATATTGATTGTTGTGTTGTCTATAAAAAATTAATCGATGAATCGTTCTATGTTGTGTTTCTAAATAACTTTGTGATGGTTGTAGTGATCAATTTTCTGGAATTGGAATTGTTAATTAATATTGAGACTGGGAGGAAAATATAAACTGGAATGAGGAAGGAAAATAGGTGGGACGGGGGCCATAACTTAGTGGGCGGACATCCCATTTGAAGAAACAAAGTGGGGAAGTCCTGTAACACCCCGAATCTACCCCGCAATTTATATATCAATCAGAGTAATTAAAGATACAAAAACATGCATATTCAGAGTGTCACATTTGATCAACATAAGCAAACACAACATAATGCATTAAAGCTCATATAATGGATACGTAACAATAGTCATGGGGGAATACAAAGTATCATCACAACTATACAAAACATCGCATAATGTACCAGTGGAACACATAAATCATAACATCTCAACATAATGAGAACTTGCCAACATGGCATCCATGAAATGTCATGTCATCATACGAGTTAATATCAAAATCCAACAAATACAAGGTAACATAAAGAGACACAAATGGCGAAACCCCCAGGTGCTACGTATTAGAGCATAAGACACACCGACGCGAACAATAAGCTAATGTCTACTCGTCATCAGTACCTGCAAGTTACCACCGAAGAGGTAACATACAACAGAAGGGGTGAGATATCATTCACGATAAAGAAACATATGATAATACTTATAGCGGAAAAATAAGAATCATACACATTCACCATTTCTCAACATATGCATTTTTGCAACAATCATATATATTATCAATTATCCAAGCTATATAGTATTCAAGCAACACAGCATTCAAACATCCTTCACATCATATAACAAATGCAACATATTCATCATTGCATAATACCAAAATATGACTCAATATGTAACTCGACATAATGCACATGCATGTGGTACCATTTGGAGTAAAACTCCCACTTCGCTTTTGCCATTAGGGCCACTTCGCATTTGCCATTTTCAGGCCATCGTCACACTTGCCATTAAGGCCACTTCACATTTATGCAATGGATGAGACTCAATGATGCAACATCCATATTCACGTCATTTATCATATAACAACTAAACATCATCAATTCAACGTCGCAATTTAACGACAAGCACAATATCATTATTGTTCATAGCAATGAATCACTTCGCAATCACGTCACTTATCATATCAAAGCACAATAATATCACTTCACATCACATAAAGCCATCAAGGAAGAAATACAATTTTCAAAACATTGTCAAGGGCTATTCAATTATATATCATTATATAGGAATTAATTTCAGCTTCACATAGGTTCAAACGACATATAAAACGGATCTACGAATCAAAAGTTACGCATATTTGAGTTTCCCTAAATTTGCTTCAGTTCGCGGCGCCACCCATGTTCGCGGCGCAATGACAGAAGTTTTGCTGTTCGTGGGACAAATTGAATGAAAATCAGAATTTCAGTCCAACTAACAGCTACGGGTTCCAATAAAAAATCATCCAAAATCTCATTCCAGACCAATTCCAGCGCGTATTAGTGATACCTAGCATGTTACCACTCATGGACAATCATTATAACATCATTCAACACAACAATTCACAAAAACTCAATTGATTTCACTCAAAACCTAACATTTATAAAGAAAATGATTCAATACATATAACCCCTAAATCCCACCATAAACTATCATCATACATTCCTTTAGAATGAAAGAACCACACCCTTACCTTGGTTGGATTGAAGGAACCTCTAAATCTTCAATGGGTTCTCCTAGTTTCTCCTCTTCCTCCTTTCTCTTCTCCCTTTCTCTTATTTCCCAAATAACCTCTAATTCTCATAAAACCCTAGTTTTGTTAAACCCTTACTATTTTATTATTACTAATGGGCTCTAATTAAGACCCCACTCTTACTAACACCAATATAGGCCCAAATGCCAATTGTCTTACTAACTTAAGTTATTTACTAACAACATTAGCATAAAAAAGTCAATTAATCACGTAATCACTTAATTCACATATAATCACACAAATAATATGAAAATTTACCAATCACACAAATAAATAAATAAAGCGATTTAAAATGGGGCATTACAACTCTCCCCTACTTATAATATTTTCATCCTAAAAAATACCTGAGACGAACAACTCGGGATAAGACTCCCGCATCTTGCTTTCCAACTCCCACGTCATACTCTCGTCGGCGGCACCTGACCAAACAACCTTCACCAAGGCAATCTCTTTGCCTCAGAGAATCTTCGTTTCCCGATCATCAATCCACACTGGCATAGTTTCCACCGTGAGATTATCCCGCACTTGTACGTCATCCATACTAATCACATGAGAAGGGTCACAAATATACATCTGAAGTCGCGACACATGAAACACGTCATGCAAATTCGAAAGTTTTGGCAGTAACACCACACAATACGCCACATTACCAATCTGGTCCAAAATCTAATATGGTCCAATGAAACATGAAGTAAGCTTCTTCGACTTCAACGCACGTCCGACACCGGGCACTGGCGTGACTCTCAAAACCACATGATCACCAGCTTGGAATTCCAAATCCTTCCTTGGCTTATCATGGTAACTTTTCTACCTACTCTGAGAAGTCTTCATCTTCTCACGGATCCACTTTACTTTCTCAGTAGTCTCTCGAACAATCTCAGGTCCAAGAACTATACCCTCACTGAATTCATGCCAACACAACGAAGTCCTACACCTCCGACCATACAATGCCTCGAAAGGTGTCATACCAATACTCGAATGGTAACTATTGTTGTAAGTGAACTCGACCAAAGGAAGATAGGTATCCCACGTGTAACACCCCATATTTCCTATTATTTAAGTTAATCAAAATTAATTATTTAGAATTAATTAATTAATGGAATTATTGGGAAATTATGGAATAAAGAGCTATTGGGCTTAAGTTGTGGTTAGTAAGGAGGGGGTGTGGTGGTTAAAGCCTTTTACTTAAGATAATTTTTATTTTTCATAAAATAGAGGAAATTGTGAAAAAGGAGTCAAAAAGGCAAAAAGGGGAGAAAGAGCAAGAACACGTAAAAGAGAAGAGAAGAAGAGGAAGGACTTTCAAGACTTTGAATCAAGGTAGGGGGACTCTTCCTTTTAGTATCTCTTATGTGATTATAGGTGATAGGATTTAATAATATATGGTTTGATTTGATTGGGTATATTGGGGTTGGAATTGTTAGGTTTAAGAATGTCATAGTTAGGGTAATTGATGAAATTGCATGAACTATAGATTGAAAACCGTTTTCGTTGAAGTTTGATGATGTGTGATGATGTATTTGATAATTTTATGCCTTTAATTGATGTTAGAAGGGATTTTGGGCAATGGATGTGTTGAATCGCAGGTCTGTCACAGAGGTGAAACTCTGCATAATCACACGTCCTCTAAGCGGTCCCTGACTCGTTAAGCGGATGCTGTTTGTTTTTCAAAAATTAATTAGGCTCGCTAAGCGGAGCTAGTCCGTTAAGCGGAGGTCCCAACGTAGTTAGCTTCTGTCATACGCCGCTTGACTAGAGTTATTGAAATTTTAATTGCATAAGCGCGCTTGAAGGTCGCTGAGCGGACCTTGCTGTATGCAACTTTTTCCAAACTTCAAAATAGCGTATCTTTTGTTCTGTGTATCCTTTTTAAGTGCCGTTTTGGGAATTGCAAAGATAATTAAATGTTTTATATGATAATTTGATTAGATGGGAAGTGACCCTATTTTATTACTTTGGTAAAATGAGACATTATGCATATATGTGATTTTATGAGTATGACAATGTATTGGTGTAGTGATGGGTGAATTGTGATTATTACTGTAACGCCCCAAATTTAATTAATTATTTAATTAAATTAATTTAGGATTTATTTGTTGGAATTAGTCGAAGTTGAGAGTTATCAGTGTTATTCTAAGAGACGTAATTGGATTAATATGTTGATTGGAACTGTTAAGTTGATAGTCGAGTAACTAGTCGGTTTAATCGGTTGAATAATATTAGAAATAATATTATTATATTGGATTATTTAAATGATTTTAGATAATTAAGATAATTATTTATAATTATTTTTAATTAATAGAATGGAGTATTATTGGTGTTAGAGATAATAAGGACAAAATAGTCAATTGTAGAAGAGTAAGTGAGAGTAAAAGAGGTAATCTAGAGCTGTCAATATGAGCTACCTGGCCCATATAGACCAGCCCATATGGGCTTCGGGCTTTTTAGGGTCGGGCCCAAAAAACCCATTTTTAAATGGGCTCTAATTTTACTACCCAGGCCCGACCCTGTCTGGGCTGCGGGCTACCCGGCCCTAAACGGGCCCATTTCTATAACAAATTAAAATTTTCTCCTTATTTTTGTAAGTAACCATATAATTGCATGCAAGAATACATTATATATATATATCTATCTAAAATTTTATATCCAAAATTATAATTTCTAAATAATCCATATAAGTTAATAATTAAAATGTAAAACAACACATTAACTTAATTTAAACTATCCAAAATACATCACAAATTATATAATGTAGCACAAATAATTAAATAACTTGTTCCAACAAATTTTAAGTTATAAATATTCATGACAATTATAATTTTATGATAATTATAACAAGAAAATGTTATAAATTTTTATAATAATTATAATTAGGAAAGGATACATTTTAATTATATTAAAAATATTTAATTTTTTCGGGCTGGTGGGCTACCCATGGCCCATACGGGCCGGCCCATATTTTTTAGGGCTTTTTTAGAGCCGGGCTAAAAAAGGCTCGGATGTAAATGGGCTTGAAAAATGAGGCCCAGACCCTAAAAATTTTCGGGCCAAATGGGCCGGCCCATGGGCTTCGGCCCATTTTGACAGCTCTAAGGTAATCCATAATGAGGGACTTTATAAAAAAAAATTAGAGAATGAGAAGAGAGTTTTAAACATACGTGAAAGTGAGAGCAAAAGGGAGAAGAGGCTAGGGCAAGAAGAAGGGAGGAACCCGTTGAGGAAGAGGAAAAAAGCTTATCAATCTAAGGTAAGAGGAGTTATCTTGATTATTATAATTGGTATAAGGTTTAGATAGTTGTGGGTTTTGTGGTTAGGTTTTGGTTGTTTGCTGTTTTGAGTTAATTTGTGAAAATTGATCATAATTGATGTTATAATCTTGTTTGAATTGTTGTGTAATATGTGTATGGAATTGGTTCAATGGAGAAATTTGATTTGGTATGATTTAGGGAGTTTTGGATTGAGTTATAGGGATTTGGTATGTTGGGGTTTGAGATTTGGGATCAAAATCAATGTGTTAAAATTCATGTTTTATGGTTCCAATTCACTACTATATGTTAGGTATGAATGAATATGTGTTTGTTTCATGAAAAATAATTGAATTGGTTGGATTTTAATGGAAAGATGCATAAAATCCGTAGCTGTTCCCGGGCAAAAATCCGATTTTGGGGAAAACTTCAAAAATTCATATCTCTTGATCCGTAAGTCCGTTTGAGTCCCTGTTTGAAGCGCAAAAAAGCTAATAATGTGCATTTTCTTATAAAAATAGTTTCATGTTCTGAAAATAAATTTAATTGGTGTGTAATGAGGTTTTGTTGTGTCAGTGTATGATGTCGGTGTTTGCGCTTTCCGAAAACTTAGAAAACTCGTAACTTGTGACTCAGGTGTCCGTTTGACACGCCGTTCGGACCGTTGGAAAACTAAAATTATTTTATATCTTGTAAAAATATTTTCAAAACTAGTAGAATAATTTTTGGTAAATCGATACGACTTTCCGTGCGTAATTTTACTTAAGTTTTGGAATGTGTGGATTTTCTCGTACGTTGAATATGTTGTTTTGTCCCGGTTCATGGGCATGTTTAAGTTGTAGGTCGAACGACCAATGTTGGATAAAGTTGATGCTATTAATGCATGTTTGAGTTGTTGTTTTTGTTGTTGTTGTTCTGGTTGTTGTTGTTGATATTGTTGATTGTATGTCATTCATAATGTCGCAGACATTGCATTGGTTAAGTTGGCCTTGATGGCATCTGATTAAGTTGGCCTTGATGGCACCTGATTAAGTTGAAAATGCTTCGATAACCTGGCATATGTTTAAGTTGGGAGTTTTACTCTGATGGTACCATATGCATATGCATAGTTGAGTCGCATGTTGTGTCGCATTATTTATGATGTTTATGTTGATTGAGTTTGTTGAAGTGATTAAGTCGTTTATGTTGTTTAAGTAGATTAAGTTGTACATGTTGATTAAGTTGATGAAGTTGTTTTATGTTGTTTAAGTTGTTCATGTTGATTAAGTTGATGAAGTTGTTTTATGTTGTTTAAGTTTATTAAGTTGTTCATGTTGATTAAGTTGATGAAGTTGTTTTATGTTGATTAAGTCGCTTAAGTTGTTTATGTGGTTTATGTTGATGAAGTAGCTTATATTATTATGTTGATGTTGAAGAAGTTGAATATGTTGTGTATATTTGTTGAAGTTGATGAAGGTGTTTATGATGATTTTATAGTTAAAGTTGATTATGTTGATTAGGTTGTGTGGACCTCCGATTTTTTTAATCCCGGGCCATACCTCTGTTCTGTAGAGATACGTGAACTGACTCTTTTTATCGCTTAATGCTTTCGCATTTTGAAAATTCACAGAGTCGCCACCGACCTTTTATTTTATCCAATTAAGGAAAGGTTTATAAAAGAAACAGAAAAAAGACCTTTAAGAAATTCTGGGTAAGGGGGTAGGTTATACAAAGGGAAGGTGTTAGCACCCTTTGTATCCATGGTTATCCATGGGCTCTTAAGTTTGCTTAGCTCACTTGTTTTTCGATGACTTTTCAATTGCTCTGAAATTGCTCACATGTGGTTTCAAATACCTTTGTAATTTGAATTTTGTAATGATCCGTGTGTGGATGTATACAAAATGCTTGTTTATCTTTCGAAAGATGTTTTGGAAAGAACGTTAACTTTGTAATAACCCGTGTTTGGATGTATACAAAGTATTGTCTTTTTGGAAAGTTTTGTTTTGAAAAACAACAGTGTATGAGAATTTTGTTTGTTTTGATTTGAGCAAGCAAACTAGGAGGTCTACCTTGAGTTGTAAGGTCTTTATCCTATTTCCTTTAAAAATCTATCCTTTCACCGGATATAAACGCAAGGTTCGATTTTGTACTCAAAAACAGTGGAATTTTGACTTTGATTTTGAAAAGAATGAGAAGGGATTACCTTAAGAGGTGCAAGTGTGATTGTGATTGGATTCAGATATTTTATCTTTGAAGTTAGTGATCTAACGGTTCAATTTTATCTTTGACATACACGCAGTTTATATTTGCTGGAAAGTAAAATGCGGAAATGTAAAGTGCGGAAAGTAAATCTACGCTATTACATCGATTGTGCAGGAAACGTAAACTAGCCTATTTACATGAATTTGACATCCTATACATTTATCTAGGAATTTAAATTGCAAGGGAAATAAAAGGCCTGTTTTTGGATTTTTATGATTGATTTTAATTATAATTAATGCATGATTAATTAAATTAAAATGAAGGAAAAAGATGAAAATAGATTTAAACCTAAAAATTAAGTTTAAAATATGTACAAAATATTTCTCAATTAATTTTAAAACAAAACTAATTTTTTTTGAATTTTTGGAATTGATTTAAGTTAATTAAAACATAATTATGTAAATAATTATACAAATAATTAAAACTTAAAAAGAAAATTATTCAAAATATGTACAAAATTAGTTTATAATATATAAACAATATTTTATATAAAGAACAAATTTTTTTATGATTTTTTGATTGGTTAGAATAATTAAAAAGCAAATATATAAATATATACTAATTAATTATGCAAAATATTAAAATTTTGAAGAAAAATAAAATATTTTTATTTCAGAAAATAATATATTATTTTAGAAGTCTAAAAATATTTTTTGTGTATTTTTTGGATTTTTAAAACTATTTTTAATTAATTTAACAAAGAAATTAAAATAAAATAGAAAATAAAATAGAAAATAAAAGGATACTGATCCTGTGTGGTTTGATTGAGGGAGTATGATGTGCACGCGTGATCTGGAGCGTTGGATGACTCATTAAATGAAATCAAGTGGTCCAGAAATTGAGGCTCATGGGACACGTTGCACCTGCAAAGCACAGAATTAGAGGAAAATTTAAAAAGGTACGCGCGTTGCTGAACCAATGAGGGGGAGACACCTCATCGTCTTCAACCTTCAGCCAGGGTTTTTTACAGCGCTTTTATGAAACATGCGCTGTAATTGATGAACCTCAAACCTGCAAAATAGCGAATAGGGGTAAACGTGCAGAGAAATTTGGCGCGATGGTACCATTCAATTCGTCTGATCCATACGAATCTAATGGTGCTATTTAGAACTTGTAATTTGGCCTAATTTTGAAAGCCCTAATTTTGAAGCTATGAACCCTAAAATGGTAGTTTCGTTTATACGTGTCCAAACTTCAATTAAGTTTCCAGAAATGATCTACACTTCAAACCAAACTTAATAGTATGTCTACATCTTGTTAAACATGTGTGAATAACCAGATACGAATTGATTTTAGTTTGAACAAATTTGGACCTGTATGGCTCGATTCAATGAGCTTCAAGGCTTGTAACTGATTGGGATAGTTTCAGTGATGTTCAAGGAAGGTGTATGAATGCTTAGTTTGTATTGAAATGGACTGAAATTACAAATTCGAATTTGAGTTTTCTTTGAATTTTTTTCAAGTGATTACAAGTGTTATGAGCTTATGTATGCTTCTGAACTCGCCTCCTTTTTGTTACTGAACTATGATAGCTTATTTATAAGCATTGAGTGCTTACAATTGAAGCTAAGAAGTGTCTTTAGTTGCCTTTGTTGAAACTTTGGTTTTTTAATATTAAAAAAGCTTGAATTCTTGACCAAGTCATCTTGCCTTCAATGCACCTGCCTTGCCCTTCAATTCTCTGCAGAAAGATGAAGATTCTTTGAGGTGAGTCATGCTTGATTTGTAAGCTAACCATTATCCATGCATTTTCCTTTTAATTTTAATCTTAAAATAAGATAAAATCATGCAAAAATGGATAAAAAAAAGGTGTGGGCTTAGTCTTGGTCGTGGGAGGCCCATAACATCATGGAAATGATGTTTGAATGCTGAAAACTTGGCCCCATTTGGAAAAAATACATTTTTGAGCAATGTTGATTTCATGTATTTTCCCAAAATTTAGCCAACTTCAACAAGGTGTAAATCCTTCAATTTTTGTCATATGAAGGAGATCTTGCACTTTTTGGAAACCTCAAAGAGTCCTCTAACCAATGCCTTTGGTCTCATGTCAAAATGATTTTTGATGCTCCTTGTGTGTCCTTTTGAAAAAAGTGTCTTTTTGTTGACTTTGAAAATGACCTGTAATGTCTTTGGTCATATTTTTCAAATGGTGAATCCAATGACCATGGGATCAATGGAATTTGAAAGATAATTGAATTTCCTTCAAGATGAGCTTTGGTTTGAATTTTTTGGATGAAGGATGAGAGAGTTATGATCAGTCAAAGTTGAGTTGACTTTTCAGGCAAAAACCCTAATTTTGAATCTTAGAGTTTTGTTGATTTTTGATCTTTCCTTGATGAATTATGATCATCCAATGATCAAATGATGAATCCTTTGACAAAATATGGACTTTGACAAAAAATTTCATTTTTGACTGTCTGTTGACTTTTTTGGTCAAACGGGTCGTCTGTTGACTGTTTGAGCTGCTGACGGTGCGTCTGAGTGAATTGAAGTTTGAAAATTTGTATGATGGTACTTTGAGATATATGGATGTGTATGAAATCCATTTGAGCTCTCAAAAACTTGTTGCTCCTGTAAAAACAAGAAAAACCCTGATTAGGGACTGTTTGTGTAGGAGACAGTTAAGCGTACCTGATTTTTGTGCAGTGTTGAGTCTCTGCTAATCGCGTGATATTCAGAAGACTTCTAGCACAAAAGATCTTGGAATTTTGAATTGTGAAAGATTGATTTGATTGATGGTACAAAACACTGAGAATTGTATTGCCAGCAGTTTGGCTGTCAACTGACTGTCCAGGTATTGACGTAGCAGTTAGAGTGAAAAATCAACAGTCAAAGTTAATTTTCTTTTTTGTTGTTTTTGTTTTTGTTTTATGTGAAAAATGAAAGTTTATTTACATGACTTGTTAAAAAAACATAGACATAATAAATAACTAATATACTGTTACCAGTACAGTCTGAGTTTCCTGACTCTGCGCCTGCAAAAAGATTTTAACTCTGTACCAATTGTGTCAGTACTATTTATCTGTAAATAAATAAATAGCATGTGTGAATTAATAAACAGTATTTGGGCGTTTGCGTAAGAATAAATTCAACTGCAAGCCAAATTACCGCATAAGAAAAATTCTAAAAACTAAGTATTTCATATGTTAGGATATTTGTTGAAATAATCCATAATTATATGAGACTCTTAATTTTCAGATTGGAGTTTTCTTGAAAAAATATGTGGGCAAATTTTGGGGTATAACAGTTGCCCCTATTCAATCTTCTTAAACCTGAAGAGATTGTCTGAAATCTGAAGGTAGAAGATGATTGAATATTTAGATGCCCTGAAAATTTGCACTTACCTTGATCAGAAGAGATGTTGGAAGTTGCATTTGAATGTCGTCTGCGAAATGTTGTTGGCAGATTGGAACATTACTTGAGATGGGCTTTCAGATGCCACCTGGTAAATGGGTTGAGGGTTTGTTCATCAGAATGAATCCATTGATTATATCTTGATGAAGGATTTGAAAGTCTTTGTGTTGACTGTTTCGGAACCGTCCAAGGTTACCGCTTTAAGTCTTGGAAGATAATCGTTACGGAACTTGTCCAAAGTTTTTCCGATTTAGATTTTGGAAGTTGATCATTGTGGAACCGTTTGAGGTATCAGCTTTAGATCTGCAATGTTAGATCGTTTTGGAACCGTCTGAGGTATCGCTTTAGATCTGCAATGTTAGATCGTTTTGGAACCGTCTGAGGTATCGCTTTAGATCTGCAACGTTAGATCGTTTTGGAACCGTCTGAGGTATCGCTTTAGATCTTCGATAGTAGATCGTTCTGGAACCGTCTGAGGTATCGCTTTAGATCTGTGATGTCTGTTTTTGAGCTGGTAAGTGATCAGAATGAATCTTCGGCTTGATTATATCTGAGAGAACTGTTCATGAAATTCAGGTGAACACTGCATGTGATTGAGAACATCTTTGTTGAAGATATCTGTCTACCTGAAAAATCAAGTTAGTGATATGCAATGTTTATAATGCATGTAAATGTGAGATATTCCCGGAGAAATATGCATGTGATGTTGTGTATGAATATGCGTATGAATATGCGCATGATGCATGATGTATGAATGTGAATATGAATGTATGAATGTGAATATGTGAATGTGAATATGTGAATGTGAATATGTGAATGTGAATAATGAATGTGAATAATGAATGTGTGAATGTGAATATGAATGTTTGAATGTGTATATGAATGTTTGAATGTGTGATGTATGAATGTGAGATGTCGAGCTTCTATTTGGGAAAATAAATTTCCGCCAGTCATCTGGATATGACTATATTGTGATCGTTGATGATCTTTTGTCTTGTTTGAGTACCCTTGGCTGGGGAAATTCTTTGAGAACCCTGGTATTCTGTTGAAGGATCTTTGAATATCTCTTGAGAATGAAAGGTAGCTGGAAGTTCTGATGCCCTTTCAAATGGGAATGAGGAAGATGCATAATCCTTCGATGCACTATCTGACCAAGTCTGGGTGCGGGGATCACACCTTCTGAAGATAGCAATCTGGAACAACCCTGCTGGGGGATAAGACTTCTTTTGAAGAGAAAATCTTTTTGAGGAATTTGCTGAGAAATGCGTTTCTCTTGGGGATTTTCTTCTGATGGGATGATGTCCAGATAATTGGGACATTTCTTGAATGCTATTCCTGTTTTTCCTGGTAAACATCAATCATATTCAAATGCACATGTTCATTCAAAATTATCATTGGGACGCTTACGTATTTAAAACAGAAAAAGTGAAAATAGTGATTTTTGAGCCTAAGCTGCATTGATTTTTGAAAAAGAGCCATGATAGGCTGGTTAGCACAGGGAGACAACAATCCTAGAAGTAGGAAACTGTCAGAAAGTTTTGAAAAATATTTATGAAGATAAATAGCTATGTGAAAACGATCCAGTCAAGTTTCAATTCTGCTATTGCCAATCTGTCTTCGAGCATCTCATCCCTCACTTGTTGGAAGAAAGTGATTGGACTGATCGGTGTCTTTGAGGTGTTGAATCTTGATGGTGAGTAGGCAGCTGAACGGAACACAGTTGTATGTTTCATTCCCTAACTTTTGCCTAGGCTGCCCTTTCAGGTTTTCAGCCCACCGGGATAGTATTTGTTTAGTCTCTAATTTTTGCCTGGACCGCCCTTTCGGGTTTTCAATCCACCGAGACGCTCATTTTTTTGCCTAAGTTGCCCTTTCAGGTTTTCAACTTAGCGAGCTGTTTTTTTTCTTTTTAAGAGAAGTATTTTTTGACTATGTCAGCATTCACAGGATGTGGGAAATCCTCGCCATCCATGGTGGTAAGCAACATGGCGCCGCCGGAGAATATTTTCTTGATTATGAATGGTCCCTCGTAGGTGGGAGTCCATTTGCCTCTGGGATCACCTTGTGGTAAGATGATGCGTTTGACAACCAAGCCACCAGTTTGGTATGCTTGACTTTTGACTTTTTTGTTGAATGCTTTGATCATACGCTTTTGGTATAGCTGACCATGACAAATAGCTGCGAGCCTTTTCTCATCAATCAAGTTTATCTGGTCCAACCGTGTTTGAATCCAATCGTCTTCGTCTAGATTGGCTTCTTTCATAATCCTTAGGGAAGGAATCTGAATTTCAATTGGAAGAACTGCCTCCATACCATAGACTAAGGAGAATGGAGTTGCCCCTGTTGAAGTACGCGCAAATGTGAGATAACCATGAAGAGCAAAAGGCAACATCTCATGCCAGTCTTTGTAGGTTACTGTCATTTTTTGTATGATTTTCTTGATGTTCTTGTTGGCAGCTTCCACCGCGCCGTTCATCTTTGGTCGATATGGAGAGGAATTATGATGCTTGATCTTGAACTGTGTGCAAAGTTCAGTAATCATTCTGTTGTTTAGATTTGTGCCATTGTCCGTGATAATCCGTTCAGGGATACCGTACCGACAAATGAGATTGTATTTGATGAACCGGGCCACCACATTTTTGGTGACAGAAGCAAATGAAGCTGCTTCTACCCACTTTGTGAAGTAGTCAATAGCGACCAGGATAAAGCGATGTCCGTTGGAGGCAGTAGGTTTGATTTCTCCAATCATATCAATACCCCACATTGCAAAAGGCCAAGGAGCCGTCAGGACGCTTAATGGTGTCATACCCCAATTTTTGACCTAAGATACCACCTCATATCATTTGCATATGCATCATTTGCATCTCTAACAAATTGCATAGCTGTGTGTGCTACTTGTGCTCAGCAGGGTTTAATCTGGAAATCACTCATCAGTACAAGCAACAATCAATTAGGGTTTTGTTCTCCCTTCATCTCAAATGAATCATCTTCATCAACAATCAACATTTGGTCCTCAGAGATTCATTTCAACAAGCTCAACAGCTTTGAATCGACTGAATTAGGGTTTTGACTGAAGATAGCATACTCCTGACTTTTGCTCAGAATTTGACCTAATGGCTTGGGACATGATATCAAGACCTCAAGTGCATCATTTTGACCTAATCCATTGGCTCATAACATCTCCTACACAAAGATTGATCAGGCAAATCCTCAGATCAGGGTTTTGAACTATCAGGGACTGAAATCAGGGATCACATTTGGGAAACCCTAAAAATCCCCAGGAAGTCAATCAAAGGTTTCAATCATCCTCAAATAATCCCTATGACAATATCCAATGGAAATTGCATCTCAATTCAAGACCTACAGTCATCAATCTCATCAGGTCGACAATTAGGGTTTTTGACCTAATTCACTGAACAACTGACTTTTTAATCAGGACATGGTGCCACAACTCAAAACATGGCTCAATATCCTCTAATGCTTCAATGTGATCCATTCATACCATTCATATGGTGAGGATAGCATGTTTCATTTGAAATCTCCAGAAACGCGATTCGTCAGAAAAAGTCAACTGTACAAGATCACCATTGACTTTTGGGGAATTTTGGTCAACCATGACTTTTGAAGTTTTGAATCATCAATATGTGATATATGAAGTCATTTGATCAAGAAAAATCAAGAAAATCAATCAAGAATCAAAAAGTCAAAGTTTGACTTTCCATACTTAGAAAATTTTCTAAGTGTTTTTCATGGTTTTTTCCAAACTTTGGAAGGGAATTTCTCCAAATTTCACCTACAAACTGAAAAAAACTTCCAACATGAAAGTTGTAGATTTTGATCCAATAAACAACTTTGACACATATAAATTTTTTCCATAAGATCAACCATTTAAGAGATATGGTGCTTCAAAGTTGGTACTTTTTGAAAACTTCACTTAAAACTTCATTTTCTTCAAAGTTCATGGAACTTTTTCACCCATTTCCTTAAGAGACTTGAGGAAACTTTCAACTAGGCTTTTGAAGTATGTAATATGAGCTTTCCAAAATGTCAAAGAGCATGAAAAAATATGGAGTGTAGGTATGGTTTTGAATTATGCATTTAGTGATCATTTTCACTTGAATTTTCACCATTTTTCACTAAGTTTCAAGACTACATGACCTATAATCCAAGCAATGATGCAAAGAGGCAATAATTGAAGAGATATTTTCTGATATGAGATCAGAATGGAAGAGGATAAGAAGCTTGGGATTTAACCATGGTTTAGTAACTTTTAACCATGTGCATTAAATGTAAAGATTCCATTTTATCTTCAAATGCCAAATCACCAATTCTTGATCAACTTGCAAAGCTTTGTATTCAGAAACCTTGGCCTATAAATAGAGGTCCAAACTTCATTGCAAATCACACCAAAACCTCACAATTATAGGTTTTCTCTCTTCTTTCTTGAATTACAAGTCATGTGTTTCAAAGTGAGGTAGAAAACTCAACCTCCATCTCTTGCAAGTTCTGACCAAAGTGATGCTTCCCACAAACCACAAACATCATATGGGATGTGTTTGATCCATCCATACACCCCAAATCACCCTAAATCTCAGAATCACTCTTCAACCACCATATTTGCATAAAATGAGCCTTAACATATCAATTCTCATACCAGGCCATATCTGTCCAAATTAATCATCTAAACACACTCCATATACTTCACATGAACTGTTCCAACCATCATACATGATCTGAAACATCAAAATCAACTAGCTTGATCCTCACTTGAGCTAAACTGCAGTTCGGGTAACACAAGGTGATCAAGAGGTTTCCAGTTCATTCCAGGCATTCAAACACATCACATAAGGTCCATTGAAGCTATCCAGATCATCACAAAGCATCTGTAACACCTCCAGGCACGATTTCAATTTCCAGTTTGGCCGTTTTTGAGGTAAGTGCTCATGAACTTCAAACTCCATCATACATGCATCATAAATGAAAAATGAACATACCATCTTGTTTCTGCACCTATGAGGATCATTAACCCTCAATCAATTGCATCATAACATGATCATACACGATTTCACATTGAATTTCAGTTCTAGGGTTCTTCGTGTTCATCAGAAAATTGATAGCCTTAGAGTGAAAATAAATGAAATTAAAGATCACCATCATGTTCCTTATGAAAAACCGAGTGAGATAGACTATCTACTTGATCAAAACAATCCAGTTTCAAAGATTTTCAAAATCAAATGGGGATGGTGTTCTTGGCGCGTTTTTTTGTTCAGAAAATTCAAATTCTTGTTTTTCAATATAACTAAATGGACGCGTGTATGTTACAAGCCACAAGCGTGGCTCAGTTGGCTTTTGTTTTGAGAAATAACCTCCAGGTCGTGGGTTCAACACCCTTAGGGGCCAAAACCTCTTTTTTTATCACTTTTTTTCTTATTTTTCTTCACAACTTCACCATTTGTTTTAACCAATCAAATTAACTCATTTTTTATTCATTTTTTAAACACTTCTCATTTAATATATGTATTTTATGAATATCCAAAAAAATCACAAAAAAAGATTTATTTAATATGTTTTTAATTAGGTTTAAAATGATACATTTTTAAGTGTTTTTAATTACTTTAAATATTGTTTTTCATTTAATTTTTAACCTAATCACTTGTAAATATTTTTTGTGATCAAACCCTAATCATTTAGGTCTTAATTAAGCATTAAAATTTGTTTTAACTTAATTAAGTTGACTTTTGTCAAATTCAAATCGTTTTAAGACGAGCGATCGCGATTCTTTTTCAAAACGATAAACCACTTCTATTTGATTAAATCTTTTTAATTGATCAATTGATTTTCAAAACGAAGTGGGGCCTCTCGAATATTAGAGAGTGTAAGTCCCATTTCTTTTCTTTTTGTACAGTTTTTCAAAACAATAAAACATTCTTCAAAATAAAATATTTTCAAACAATTTTCAAATCATTTTCAAAACAACGAAACTTCAAAGAAACTTCAAAACTTTTCAATATATCATGGGCCTCCATGTAGGTATAAGCCCCAAGCCCTTTTGTACATACCCACTCCAGTACATGAAATTAGGTATTTCATTGTACGCCTTTTGTACATATCTCAATCAATGTGTTTTTTTTAAACTTTGAATAACAAACCAAAAATGAAGGTTTCTTTAAATCTTCCCAAAAATATACTACGGGCCTCCATGTAGGTATAAGTCCCAAGCCCTTTGTGAATACCTGTTTACATAGCTTTTGAATAAACTCAAATGGGCCTCTCCCCGAGTATGAGTCCCGAGCCCCTGTGTATACAAATGGATCATGCTTACAGGTATATTTCCTTCATAAACTCCATTATATACACGCACTTTGTCATATATGTATAACTGTTCATATAACTGTTCATGTACTCGTTCATATTTGTTCGTACTTGTTCATATTTGTGATTGTGTTATATATGCTTATTCAACTTAGTACAACACTAGGTTCCCCATAGCCTCCTATTGGGCTTCGTGCAAAGAATCTCCCCTAGTTTAGGTTAGGACATAGAGTATGGTTTCCCGGTGAAATCGCTCTAAGAGCTCAAACCAACTATACCATGCCTCCCCTTGGGCTTTGTACAAACGAGTGTCCCTCCCATAGCCTCCTCTTGGGCTTACAATGCAAGGACCCTGGATTGTCCCTCCCATAGCCTCCTCTTGGGCTTACAATGCAAGGACCCTCGGATAGCCTCCTCTTGGGCTTCGTACAAGGACCCACGGGCTTCTTATAAGCATCCCCAATATCCAAATCAAATACCCTAGGAGATTAGACATTTTTCATCTCTATGCTAGGAGTATCTCTTATATATCATCACAAACAATCAATCAATCAAACTTTTTGCCACAAGTCTGGCTAATCAAATCAAACCGTTTTACCACCGTACTGGATGATTAATCAAAGTTTTTGTCACAAGGCTGACTTCATTGAAACTTTTGCCACGAGGCTGGCTGATTAATCAAAACTTTTTGTCACAAGGCTGACTTCATTGAAAGTTTTTGCCACAAGGCTGGTTAAACAAACAAAAATCAAACAGATGTATGTGATGATATAGATTAGATACATCTAGCATTTAGACGACATTTGTCTATTTTCCTTTGCTTCCACTAGCATAAGTGGGAACTACGATTGCTCTGACTTTCTCAACATCCCTTTGAGAATACGTAGGCACAAGGTCGATCCTTGGCGAGCAAAACAAAACAAAAAAAACCATTCAAACCTTAGCACCCGTAGACCCCGAGCTACAGATGCTCTGATTCCCTCTAAGGGATATGTATGCAGAGGATCGCGATGATCTTTGCGAGCATAATCAAACAAACACCTTAGGTCCCACCTATTTCACAAGAACCTCTCAACAACATGGAATGAAAAACAAAGCAAAGAAACCTATAGAGTACTATAGATACGTTGGGTGCTAATACCTTCCCTTCGTATAACCAACCCTCTTACCCAAGATCTCTCCCCCCACTTTTAGGTTATTGCAGCTTTTTTCCTTTTCCTTCTTTGGAAATAATAAAAAGTTTGGTCGGTACAAAAGAAAAATCATTTTTTATGAGCACTCGAGCCCAAAGAAGGCATCAGGTGTCTCATCCACAAAAAAGAGGAACAAAACGGTTTTTTGCCCGCGACAGAAAAATGGCGACTTCACTGGGGATTTTCTTTTTATTGTTTCCAAAGGAAGGGTTAATTCTATTTGCTTTATTTTTCATTTCATTTTTTGTTATATGTGTGGTTCTGGTTCTGTTACTTGTGTGGTTCTGTTACAAGTGATACATTATGGACAAATCCTAACCCGGATTAAGTACACATAAGAAATTAGGTGGAGGGTATAGTCATGTGCAGGCGCACGTGAGAATCCTTCCGCTCAGTGGAGGTTCCTTGTTGGTAATATATGTTTAGCATGTTTCGTAGCGAAGACATTATTACCTTCATTGAACTGTAGAAGCTGAGAGACCGTAGAACCCCAACCCATCCTGGCCTTATTAGGTTGTGGTGCAGAAACTATTCAGGTGAAGACTTGGATTAGTTGTCATGCGGAGAACCACACTCAGACGAGTTTTTCTTGAGAATATTACTGGCTCATGAGTTTAATTGTGGAAGGCCGGTAATATCCGAAAGAAAAATGTAGACTCTGACGTATCAGTAGAACATGTCATGCAGGTGATTAACTAGAACTATCCCATTTTTGGTTCTCTGACCTCATGCTCGTGACTTTGGACCTATGCGTTACCATGTCTGCGTTACCATGTTTGTGTACCATGTTTGTAGTACCATGTTAGTGTTACCATGTTTGAACTACCATGTTTGCTTTACCATGTTTGAATATGTGGCATCCATGCATTCATACATCCATTAGAAAACCCATCATTTTTCCATAAAAAGACGTGATTTTTCCAAAAAAATTTAGAGAATTTTCTTTGCAAACATTATAGGATTAAGTTATGAAAAAAAGGTATACCAAAAAAGTACGGTTTCAAAGCGCCTGATGTAGAAAGACTGATAGAGTTAGCATCTTCTGTACAAGATCCTTCTAATTTTAGGAAAAGTTATGGAAAGCTTTTGCCTATCCTGAACACTCATGTTGATGAAGGACTTCTCAAAACTCTGGTTCAGTTCTATGATCCCATCTACCGTTGTTTTACCTTTCCAGACTACCAGTTGGTACCGACCTTGGAAGAATATGCCAATCTTTTAGGTATTCCTGTGTCTGACAAAATACCCTTCAATGGTTTGGAAGCCATTCCTAAGTCACACGTCATTGCAGCAAGTACCCATTTGAAAAAGTCTGAAGTAGAGAGTAATTGGACTACCAAAGGAAACCTCCCGGGTTTAACTTCACACTTCCTGATAAAGAAAGCCTTTGATTTCATCGAAACTGGTAGCATGATAGCTTTTGAAGCTATACTAGCCTTGCTCATCTATGGGTTGGTTCTGTTTCCCAATGTCGATAACTTTGTTGATATCAATGCCATAAAGATCTTTCTGATTGGAAATCCTGTTCCGACTTTGCTTGGTGACATGTATTTCTCTGTCCATCATAGGAATCGCCAAGGCGGTGGAATCATTGTATGTTGTGCACCTTTGTTGTTCAAATGGATTGTTTCACACTTACCTGAGTCTCCTATTTTCACGGAAAACCGAGAAGGTTTGCGTTGGCCTCGAAGACTTATGTCCCTTACTAATAATGATATTCATTGGTATACCTTGGCTCGCTGTGGTACAGAAACCATTGAAAGTTGTGGAGAGTTCGCCAACGTACCCCTCATTGGTACAAAAGGAGGAATTAACTATAATCCGGTCCTAGCCCGACGACAACTCGGGTACGCAAATTCAGTTAAACCTGCTGGTCCCTCAGTGGAAGGATACTTTTACCGAGAAGGGGATAATCCTAAAAGGTTGAAAGCGAGAATGGTGAGAGCTTGGTACGACATCCGATGGAAAGAAAAAGGTGAGGAAAGAAATTGCATTGCCATGGACGCCTACACCTGCTGGGTAAAGAAAAGAGCCAAGGAGTTCCAAATGCCTTATGCTTATGAAAAACCCATGTTTCCTGCTGTGTCTCAACGACCCAACATTCCAGCTATGGAGGAATACCAACGCACTTTGGCCAAAATGAGGACAGAAAAAGATGCTTGGGAAGAAAAGTTTCGTAGCACTGAGGTGGAAAATAGAAAGTTGAAGAAAAGAGTGAAAGATCACGAAGAAACTCTCTATTATCAAGATGGATGGCTCATGAGCAAAGATGAGAAGATTCGTCAGAAAGACGCTGCAATCAAGAGGTACATCAAAGAAAGCAAGAAAAATCTTGAAGGCTCGACAAGCAACGCTCCGACTCCTGATGATTGGAAGACTGTTGTTGACAAGCCGAGAGCTGAAAAGGCCGAATTGAAAGCTCACTATGGGAAAGAAATCATGAAGCTCAAGCTGCACAATGCATTTGGTTCTTCGTCTGATGAAGATGCTTAGGATTTGTTTAGATTTTTATTTATCATTTGCTTTTGTAAGGAGCTACGCTCCAATGTTGTAACATTTCCCATTATTGCAATAAAAAAAAATGAATGAATAAAAGATTTGTTTGTGTTCAAATGTTTGCAAGGAAATAATCTTTAAAATATTTGGAAAAAATCATAAATTTCTTTTTGCATACATCATTCTGCATATCGAGTCTGTTGTATAGAGTCTCATCTTTTGGATCTTTCTCCAATAGATCGTCAAGCTGTCGCGTCTCAAAGTTTCTCGACCGCGCTCGCAATCAGATCACAGATACAATACTCGTTCAAGCAGAAGAAGAGTAATGGAACACTCTGAACAAGAGAATATTGAGCTTCGTGGTACAATGACCACCCTTCAGGAAAAGTTGGAAAGTCTCACTACTCTGGTTGACTCCTTGATGGCCGCACAGAATCAGCCGCCACCACCCAACAGCCAAGCGACGGTAACATTTGAAGTCACTACTCCAGTTTCTACAGTTGCGTTCGGTATTCCATCTTTCTCCATGCCAGAAGGTTGGGGCCCGCCTTTCAGCTTTGGTACAGGTTTCCGTCATAATTTCTCTGGGGTTCAAACATCCACAACTGAAGCACCTGCTGCACAGGGTTCGGCGTTTATTCCACATTCAGGGGTAACTTTTTCCCAAATCACTATGGCACTTTCTCAACCCACTATGACAGTTCCGACCCCTACGGTTCACACTGTTCCTTATGATGGCAATGAGATTTATCATGATCAAGGTGATAGCACAAATCAGCGTAATCTTGTGGAAGATCTCCAAGAGCAGTTTAACAAGATGCAGTTGGAAGTTAAAGCTATCCGTGGAAAAGATTTGTTTGGAAAAAATGCCCAGGAGCTATGTTTGGTTCCCAGTGTACAAATACCTGCTAAATTCAAGGTCCCTGACTTTGAGAAGTATAAAGGTAGTTCTTGTCCGCAAAGCCATCTTATGATGTATGCCAGAAAGATGTCTACTTATGCAGATAATCATCAGTTGCTTATCCATTACTTTCAAGACAGTTTGACTGGTGCCGCACTGAAGTGGTACACAGGTTTGGATAGCACCAATATTCGAACTTTCAATGACCTAGGTGAGGCCTTTGTCCGACAATACAAGTATAACTCGGATATGGCTCCAGACAGAGATCAGCTTCGATCCATGGCTCAGAAAGACCATGAAGCTTTCAAAGAATATGCCCAACGATGGAGAGAAACTGCTGCTCAGATTAATCCACCATTAAAAGAGAAAGAGATGACAAAGATCTTCTTGAATACTCTCAGTCCGTTTTACTATGAACGCATGATTGCTAGTGCTCCAAGTGATTTCACCGAAATGGTAAACATGGGGATGCGTCTAGAAGAAGGAGTCCGAACCGGACGTCTAACTAAAGAAGGTGGATCTTCAAGCGGAACCAAAAAGTTCGGAAGTGGTTTCCCAAAGAAGAAAGAACAAAGTGTTGACATGGTATCCCAAGGGAGGCCAAGAGGAAATGTCAATCGTCAGCGACAGGTTGCTTCTATCACACCAGTCGTTAACACAACACCGAATCCAGGATTCACTCCTCAGTTTCAACAACAACAGCCTCGACCACAGGCTCAGCAGTTAAACAATAATCAGAATCGTGTGCAAAGAGCTCCACAGTTCGATCCAATTCCAATGACCTACACAGAATTGTACCATGCTTTGGTTGAAAGAGGTCTTGTTCAAACTAAAGCACCACCACCAGTACCTGAGAGACTCCCATGGTGGTACAAAGCTGAGGTCTCATGCCCTTATCATCAAGGAGCACCTGGCCATGATCTTGAGCATTGCATAGCCTTGAAGTATGAAGTTCAGAGGTTGGTTAGATCTAATCTCCTCTCTTTCAGAAATTTGAATCCTAATGTGCAAGCAAATCCGTTGCCCAATCATGGAGGGCATGTTGTAAACATGGTGAATGGATGTCCTGGCCAATACCGAGTCTATAATATCAACTTCTCAAGAGCAGATTTGGTACAAATGCACGCCACTCTTTGTCGAGGGCCGAGTTTTCGCCAGCATCAATATGGTTCCTGTAGAATATGTTGTGTGGATCCTCACGGGTGTTCGATTGTGAGAAGAGATCTCCAAGTTTTGCTAGATAATGGTACTATTGAGATCTACAGAAATAGGGATGAAAATGAAGTTAACATGATAGGATGTTATCCGCATGAGCTTTTAGTCTCAGATATCAACTCGGAAATGCCTACAGTTAACGTCATCGTTCCTCATTTCAACATGCCTGAGCGCATGGAAGTTACTTACAACAAACCGAAGGTTCCTATTGCTCCTTTGATCATTTGTCTACCTGGACCTGTTCCTTATGACTCTGACAAGGCAGTTCCATACAACTACAACGCCACAATGATAAAGGATGGACAAGAAGTTCCTTTACCTACTCTTTCATCTGTTGTGAACATCGCTGATGTGAGTCGAGTAACAAGAAGTGGACGTGTGTATACTCCGCTACCTCCAAAGCAGCCTGTTGCTCCTGCAACCAGGCAAAATCCTGCGAATACACCAGTGGGGAATCCTGAGGAAACTCCTGTCAGTAATACAAGCACTGATGTTGGTCAATCCAGTGGAACCAATGTGAATCCTGACTTTGATGAAATTTTGAAACTTATCAAAAGAAGTGAATATAAGATTGTGGATCAGCTTATGCAGACTCCTTCAAAAATCTCAATACTTTCATTGCTGTTGAATTCAGAAGCCCACAGGGAAGCCCTGATGAAGGTCTTAGATCAAGCTTTTGTAGATCATGATGTGACTGTTGATCACTTTGATGGGATAATAGCCAACATAACAGCTTGCAACAATTTAAGCTTCTGTGATGAAGAACTCCCCGAGGAGGGTAGAAATCACAATCTTGCTTTGCACATTTCTATGAATTGTCAGTCAGATTCTTTGTCTAATGTGTTGGTAGACACCGGATCTTCCTTGAATGTGATGCCGAAGACGACCCTTGCTCGCTTGACTTACCAAGGAATGCCTATGAAATTCAGTGGTGTAGTTGTCAAAGCATTTGATGGATCGCGAAAATCTGTTATCGGCGAAGTCAACCTTCCCATGACAATTGGTCCGCATACATTTCAAATCACCTTCCAGGTCATGGACATACAAGCTGCTTATAGCTGTCTGTTAGGACGACCATGGATTCATGAAGCAGGGGCAGTAACTTCTACGCTCCATCAAAAGTTAAAATTTGTAACAAATGGAAAATTGGTAACGATAAGTGGAGAACAAGCTTTGATGGTGAGCCACTTATCCAATTTCTCTTTCATTAGTGCTGATGATGTGGAAGGAACGCAGTTCCAAGGTCTCTCTTTAGAAGACGAATCTTCCAAAAAGAAAGCATCAATCTCTTCTTACAAAGAGGCAGTAAAAGTAGTGAAAGATGGCACTACCACTGGCTGGGGGCAAGTTGTGATCCCGACCAAGAATGAAACCAGAGCAGGTCTCGGATGTTCACCAACATTCTCAAACTGCACCAAGAAGGATGAAACCCTTCGTCCGATCAAAGAAACATTCATTAGTGGAGGATTCCTTAACCCAATTCCTCAAGAGGTTAATGTCCTTATCGAAGAATGCATCGAAGAAGGTTTACCCGATACTGAAGAAGAATGGAAATGTTATCTCAATGACTCGGGATACATATCTCAGGAAGAACCATATCCTCCGTCAGAGAAACCCAAAGGCAAAGAAACTGAGCCTGTTCCTGCAGAAATCTGGGACACCTTGGGACAACCAAGTGGAAAATTTGATTATATGGTGAAATACACTGCACCTGAAAGTTACAAGATTGCGATTGAAGATATCCAACCAACTGGATGGGGAGATTCCTTTGAATATGATAGTCAACCAGAAGAGGTTTATCAGCCCTGTCAATTTTCTCAGCAGCCTGAAATTACTGAAGATTTCAGCTTCAATGCATCTGCCAAGATTAACAATCCTGAAGGTGGTTATTATCACATAAATGCCATTTTTGAAGATGAAGGAGAAGATGGTCCCGCAACTGACTCGGAAAGTGTCGCTGACAATGAGTCTCTTCATCCTGAAGACTGGGAAGTACATCCTGAAAATTCTGAGGATTGTGACTCATCTTATGCTCTTCAAGAAGTAGAAGAAGACCGTTTCAACTCTACAAAGAACAAGGTTGACAAACCAGGACCTTCAAATCCTGCTCGACCAGCGGTCAATGTCAATATTGAAGATAATTCTGAGGAGAATTTTCCTGAATACATAATACACAGAGGAGTTCGTTGCTACTGGAAGGCTGTCGACGTTCCGAATGTTGTTCGCCGCTCAAAGTAATCACCTCGCTGTTATTTTGACCTCCTGCCTTGCCCAAAGCAGAGAGATGTTTTATAGGGCTTTGCTTTTAAATGTTTCGCCCAAATAACTTTGTGTATAGGGCTTTGTTTTAAAAGTTTCCCTCTTTGTCCTGCCCAAGGCAAATGAGTTTGTGTTTAGGGCTTTGTTTCAAAGATGAATCATAAATAAAGTGTCATTTTGAATTCCCTACATTATATGTTTTATTTTTGCTTTTTTCTGGAAATGGTAATCCTAAAAAACTAGAATAAAAGAAAAAAAAAAAAAAACTTTTTCAAAAAAATCTGCATACACTCCTGCATTCATAAATTTTCTGAAATAAATATAAATCACATGTGCAGATTTACTATTGATAAACCCATTGAATGCAATAACCCTATGCCCTCTCCCAACTTTGAGTTTCCTGTGTTCGAAGCCGAAGAAGAGGAAGAAGAGGAGATCCCGGACGAGATCTCTCGACTACTTAAGCACGAGGAAAGAGCCATTCTGCCTCACAAAGAGCCTTTAGAAAAGATCAACTTGGGTTCTGAAGAAGACAAAAAAGAAGTGACCATTGGATCGCTGCTTGATGCTGATGTCAAGAGTAAGTTGACAGACCTTCTCAAAGAATATGTTGACGTGTTTGCCTGGTCCTACCAAGACATGCCTGGGTTGGATACCAATATTGTTCAGCATTACTTGCCATTGAAGCCAGAATGTCCGCCGGTTAAGCAGAAATTACGAAGGACTCACCCTGATATGGCTAACAAGATCAAAGTGGAAGTTCAAAAACAGCTCGACGCAGGTTTTCTTGTCACCTCTGAGTATCCTCAATGGTTGGCTAACATAGTGCCAGTTCCAAAGAAAGATGGCAAAGTCAGAATGTGTGTTGACTACCGTGACTTGAACAAAGCCAGTCCAAAAGATGACTTTCCATTACCACATATCGACATGCTGGTTGATAACACCGCTAAGTTCAACGTCTTTTCCTTCATGGACGGGTTCTCTGGTTATAATCAGATCAAGATGGCTCCTGAAGACATGGAGAAGACATCTTTCATCACCCCATGGGGTACCTTTTGCTACAAAGTGATGCCGTTTGGATTAAAGAATGCAGGTGCAACTTACCAAAGGGCAATGACTACTCTCTTTCATGACATGATGCATAAAGAAATTGAAGTTTATGTGGACGACATGATAGCCAAGTCCAGCACAGAAGAAGAACACATTGAATACCTTTTGAAGTTGTTTCAACGACTAAGGAAATATCAGCTTCGCTTGAATCCTAACAAATGTACTTTTGGGGTTAGATCTGGAAAACTCTTGGGTTTCATTGTCAGCCAAAGAGGTATCGAAGTAGATCCCGACAAAGTCAGAGCTATTCAAGAGATGCCTGCACCAAAAACTGAAAAGCAAGTAAGAGGATTTCTCGGACGATTGAACTATATCTCCAGATTTATCTCTCAAATGACTGCTACTTGTGGGCCAATTTTCAAGCTTCTCCGCAAAGATCAAGGGGTTGTATGGACTGAAGATTGCCAGAAAGCGTTTGACAGTATCAAGGAATACCTATTAGAACCACCAATATTGATTCCTCCAGTTGAAGGGAGACCATTAATCATGTACCTTACCGTGTTGGAAGAATCCATGGGTTGTATGCTTGGACAACAAGATGAAACCGGTAAGAAGGAGCATGCCATCTATTACTTGAGTAAGAAATTCACAGACTGTGAGTCTCGTTACTCCATGCTCGAAAGAACGTGTTGTGCTTTGGCTTGGGCTTCAAAACGTCTCCGCCAATACATGATCAACAATACTACTTGGTTAATCTCCAAAATGGATCCGATCAAGTATGTCTTTGAAAAGCCCGCCTTAACAGGAAGGATTGCCCGATGGCAAATGCTGTTATCCGAGTATGACATTGAATACCGTGCTCAAAAAGCGGTCAAAGGAAGCATTCTCGCCGATCATTTGGCGCATCAACCAATTAATGAATATCAATCTCTCAAGTTTGACTTTCCTGATGAAGATGTCATGTACTTGAAAATGAAAGATTGTGACGAACCGTTACCAGAAGAAGGTCCTGAGCCTGGATCAAGATGGGGCCTAATTTTCGATGGAGCAGTAAACGCTTTTGGCAATGGAATCGGGGCAATCATCATCACTCCCAAGGGTACTCATATCCCATTCTCCGCCAGACTGCTATTTGATTGTACCAACAACATCGCAAAATATGAAGCTTGTATCATGGGTCTCGAAGAAGCCATTGACTTAAGGATCAAGATCCTCGACATATATGGAGATTCAGCCTTCGTGATCAACCAAATCAAAGACAAGTGGGAAACTTACCACCCTGGCTTGATTCCTTACAGAGATTATGCAAGACGTCTGTTGACTTTCTTCAACAAGGTTGAATTGCATCATATACCTCGAGATCAGAATCGAATGGCAGACGCCCTGGCTACTCTATCTTCCATGTTCAAAGTCAGTCACTGGAATGATGTGCCAAAAGTCAGAATCACGCGCCTTGAAAGGCCCGCCTATGTGTTTGCAACTGAATTAGTCATCTATGATAAACCGTGGTTCCACGACATCAAACGCTTCCTTCAAACTCAAGAGTACCCGCTTGGGGCATCAAACAAAGATAAGAAAACTCTAAGGAGACTTTCTGGCAGTTTCTTCCTGAACGGAGATGTGCTATACAAAAGAAACTTCGACATGGTTTTGCTCAGATGTATTGATTACTTCACCAAATGGGTCGAAGCAGCATCTTACGCCAATGTTACAAGACAAGTGGTTGTGAGGTTTATCAAGAACAACATCATTTGCCGATATGGTGTTCCCAGCAAGATCATTACAGACAATGGTTCGAACTTGAACAACAAAATGATGAAAGAATTATGTGAGGAATTCAAGATTGAGCATCATAACTCTTCTCCTTATAGACCAAAAATGAACGGCGCCGTCGAAGCCGCTAACAAGAACATTAAGAAGATCGTCCAGAAAATGGTCGTCACTTACAAAGACTGGCATGAAATGCTGCCATTTGCTTTACATGGGTACCGTACTTCAGTGCGTACTTCAACAGGGGCAACTCCCTTTTCTCTAGTATACGGCATGGAAGCTGTGCTCCCCGTAGAAGTTGAAATCCCATCAATGAGAGTCCTCATGGAGACCAAGTTATCAGAGGCTGAATGGTGTCAAAGCAGATACGATCAGTTGAACTTAATCGAAGAAAAACGTATGACTGCTCTATGCCATGGACAGTTATACCAAGCAAGGATGAAACAAGCTTTCAACAAAAAGGTTCGACCTCGTGAATTTCAAGAAGGCGACCTCGTGCTTAAAAAGATCTTGTCTTTTCAACCAGATTCTAGGGGCAAATGGTCTCCTAATTACGAAGGCCCGTATGTTGTCAAAAGAACATTTTCTGGCGGCGCCATGACTCTTGCAACCATGGATGGTGACGAACTCCCACATCCTGTGAATGCTGATGCAGTCAAGAAATACTTTGTCTAAAAAATTACAAAAGAACAGCTCGGTAAGTCGAAAACCCGCAAAGGGCGACTTAGGCAAAAATGAGCGTCTCGGTGGACTGAAAACCCGAAAGGGCGGTCCAGGCAAAAATTAGAGACAAAAAACAGAAAAAATCATCCTGATAGATTGAAAACCTGAAAGGGCAATCTAGGCAAAAATTAGGGATTCATGACAAAGTAATTGCATCAGTCTGTACTTCGTCACCTGAAGAGTCTGTACTTCATCAAAGGATCTTCAATCAAATCATCGCCGATCTGAAGCGACAAGCACAGTTGGAACTCAAAGTTGTTGGGGGGAGTAGTGGTTATTGCTTTCAATGTAGCCTTTTCCGCATAATTACCATTTCCAACTTTTGTAAATACTCCATGGAATCACGCCTTTAGCTGATTTCCATCCTATTAAATAAATTTGAGCCTTGTGCCCATTTGTTTGCAATCTCTAATTTCTTTTAGCTTGCAAAATGACGCTTTAATTATGTTATTCACTTTTGAAACAAAAAAGAAAAAAATAAGTTTTAAATGAATTTACTTCACTTTTCTTTTTCAAAATAAAAGCGAAATTTTCCTTTGAGTTGTGAACAACGGAAGGAACATCAGCAGTCGTCTCCACAGGATGAACAAAAGGATTCTCCCTGAAAAATTGTTGAGACAACAGTGTTCTTGTCCCAGAAAAGAATTCTTGAAGCAATTATCCCTCGAGGTAAAGAAGCTCTTCTATCCCCAGTGAAGAAGCTCTCCTATCCTCAGTAACGAAGATTTTCCATCTACAGTGAGAAGATTCTTCCATCTCAATAAGAAAAGATGCTTGTCTTCCCCAGAGAAGTTGAAAGCATGCAACACCATTCATCACCTGTGTTATCTACACCGTGTTGAAGAACATTTGCCGAGTATCTGGTTGTATTGCGACGTTGGTCCTTCTCCAGTATATACTTCATTGTCTGTCAGTATTGTCAGTATGCATGCTACATTCATGACATTCATCATTCATACATATTTGCATCATTTATGCATTCTTGCATTTTTCAATAATCGCTTGTTCAGGATATATCTATTCTAAAAAAAAAAAAAAAAAAAAAAAAAAAGAAAAAAGAAAAAGAAACAAGTATGGGCGTGTCATCTCTCCAAGTAGGTTGTCACCCATAAGCAGAAAAGAACATATTCTTTCTCCAGTTCCCCACTGAGATCATTCCTCGTGGAAGAAGGTTGCTTTAGTCTTCTCCTCTCAAAACGAAGGAGAAAATACCCATTCGAGTTCATTCCTCATTGGGTACAAAGTCTTGTTTGACCGTTTCTTTCCAATTCATTCTTGGTTAGAACTTTGTCTTTACCCGAGATTCAAATTCCGATTCCTCAAATAGAGTCGTGAAAAAAAAACAGACAATAAACAATGGCCTCATCATCTGAGCAGTTTATGTTTCTTTCAAAAAAATTCCCTCTCTAGGAAATCAATCATGAAGACCATTTGACAAAGCAGGGTCTTATTACTGTTCACAAGGCTGAATAACCAGTAATTTCCCTAGCTAAGTCTCCAGAATCATTTTATCACTTGGCTGATAATTGATCATGTCTTCAAAACCACTATCACGAGGCTGGTAGTCGGTAACCTTTTGTTCTGGTTATATTATTAAACATGTCTATCACCAGGCTGATAGTCGGTAATATTAACCGAACCTTTGAAACTCTTTTACCTTGTCAAGTCTATCACCATGCTGATAGTCGGTAATACGGTTTCACACCTTCCACCTTCGCATTATTAAACAAGTCTATCCCCAAGCTGATAGTCGATAATGCCGATAGGTAAGCTTTTCTTACAAAGCTATCATTCCCTGGTGAAGCATACACTTGCTTTCCCGAAAAGACAAAACGGATTCTCTTCCTAAAACGGATTGAGACATCCTTCCCGATCTCTTTTCCCCAGCGGAGTCAGTTCTTGATATTCCCTCGGTAAATATATCCTTGCATCATTCGCAATTTTGGTATCTTAGGTCCAAAATTCGCGTCTTCTGATATTTAAGTCTCTTCCACCCTATCAAAACGAAGATTTTCAATCTTCATGTCTCAGGTTGAAGAAACTTAAATAGGGGCATCTGTCATACCCCAATTTTTGACCTAAGATACCACCTCATATCATTTGCATATGCATCATTTGCATCTCTAACAAATTGCATAGCTGTGTGTGCTACTTGTGCTCAGCAGGGTTTAATCTGGAAATCACTCATCAGTACAAGCAACAATCAATTAGGGTTTTGTTCTCCCTTCATCTCAAATGAATCATCTTCATCAACAATCAACATTTGGTCCTCAGAGATTCATTTCAACAAGCTCAACAGCTTTGAATCGACTGAATTAGGGTTTTGACTGAAGATAGCATACTCCTGACTTTTGCTCAGAATTTGACCTAATGGCTTGGGACATGATATCAAGACCTCAAGTGCATCATTTTGACCTAATCCATTGGCTCATAACATCTCCTACACAAAGATTGATCAGGCAAATCCTCAGATCAGGGTTTTGAACTATCAGGGACTGAAATCAGGGATCACATTTGGGAAACCCTAAAAATCCCCAGGAAGTCAATCAAAGGTTTCAATCATCCTCAAATAATCCCTATGACAATATCCAATGGAAATTGCATCTCAATTCAAGACCTACAGTCATCAATCTCATCAGGTCGACAATTAGGGTTTTTGACCTAATTCACTGAACAACTGACTTTTTAATCAGGACATGGTGCCACAACTCAAAACATGGCTCAATATCCTCTAATGCTTCAATGTGATCCATTCATACCATTCATATGGTGAGGATAGCATGTTTCATTTGAAATCTCCAGAAACGCGATTCGTCAGAAAAAGTCAACTGTACAAGATCACCATTGACTTTTGGGGAATTTTGGTCAACCATGACTTTTGAAGTTTTGAATCATCAATATGTGATATATGAAGTCATTTGATCAAGAAAAATCAAGAAAATCAATCAAGAATCAAAAAGTCAAAGTTTGACTTTCCATACTTAGAAAATTTTCTAAGTGTTTTTCATGGTTTTTTCCAAACTTTGGAAGGGAATTTCTCCAAATTTCACCTACAAACTGAAAAAAACTTCCAACATGAAAGTTGTAGATTTTGATCCAATAAACAACTTTGACACATATAAATTTTTTCCATAAGATCAACCATTTAAGAGATATGGTGCTTCAAAGTTGGTACTTTTTGAAAACTTCACTTAAAACTTCATTTTCTTCAAAGTTCATGGAACTTTTTCACCCATTTCCTTAAGAGACTTGAGGAAACTTTCAACTAGGCTTTTGAAGTATGTAATATGAGCTTTCCAAAATGTCAAAGAGCATGAAAAAATATGGAGTGTAGGTATGGTTTTGAATTATGCATTTAGTGATCATTTTCACTTGAATTTTCACCATTTTTCACTAAGTTTCAAGACTACATGACCTATAATCCAAGCAATGATGCAAAGAGGCAATAATTGAAGAGATATTTTCTGATATGAGATCAGAATGGAAGAGGATAAGAAGCTTGGGATTTAACCATGGTTTAGTAACTTTTAACCATGTGCATTAAATGTAAAGATTCCATTTTATCTTCAAATGCCAAATCACCAATTCTTGATCAACTTGCAAAGCTTTGTATTCAGAAACCTTGGCCTATAAATAGAGGTCCAAACTTCATTGCAAATCACACCAAAACCTCACAATTATAGGTTTTCTCTCTTCTTTCTTGAATTACAAGTCATGTGTTTCAAAGTGAGGTAGAAAACTCAACCTCCATCTCTTGCAAGTTCTGACCAAAGTGATGCTTCCCACAAACCACAAACATCATATGGGATGTGTTTGATCCATCCATACACCCCAAATCACACTAAATCTCAGAATCACTCTTCAACCACCATATTTGCATAAAATGAGCCTTAACATATCAATTCTCATACCAGGCCATATCTGTCCAAATTAATCATCTAAACACACTCCATATACTTCACATGAACTGTTCCAACCATCATACATGATCTGAAACATCAAAATCAACTAGCTTGATCCTCACTTGAGCTAAACTGCAGTTCGGGTAACACAAGGTGATCAAGAGGTTTCCAGTTCATTCCAGGCATTCAAACACATCACATAAGGTCCATTGAAGCTATCCAGATCATCACAAAGCATCTGTAACACCTCCAGGCACGATTTCAATTTCCAGTTTGGCCGTTTTTGAGGTAAGTGCTCATGAACTTCAAACTCCATCATACATGCATCATAAATGAAAAATGAACATACCATCTTGTTTCTGCACCTATGAGGATCATTAACCCTCAATCAATTGCATCATAACATGATCATACACGATTTCACATTGAATTTCAGTTCTAGGGTTCTTCGTGTTCATCAGAAAATTGATAGCCTTAGAGTGAAAATAAATGAAATTAAAGATCACCATCATGTTCCTTATGAAAAACCGAGTGAGATAGACTATCTACTTGATCAAAACAATCCAGTTTCAAAGATTTTCAAAATCAAATGGGGATGGTGTTCTTGGCGCGTTTTTTTGTTCAGAAAATTCAAATTCTTGTTTTTCAATATAACTAAATGGACGCGTGTATGTTACAAGCCACAAGCGTGGCTCAGTTGGCTTTTGTTTTGAGAAATAACCTCCAGGTCGTGGGTTCAACACCCTTAGGGGCCAAAACCTCTTTTTTTATCACTTTTTTTCTTATTTTTCTTCACAACTTCACCATTTGTTTTAACCAATCAAATTAACTCATTTTTTATTCATTTTTTAAACACTTCTCATTTAATATATGTATTTTATGAATATCCAAAAAAATCACAAAAAAAGATTTATTTAATATGTTTTTAATTAGGTTTAAAATGATACATTTTTAAGTGTTTTTAATTACTTTAAATATTGTTTTTCATTTAATTTTTAACCTAATCACTTGTAAATATTTTTTGTGATCAAACCCTAATCATTTAGGTCTTAATTAAGCATTAAAATTTGTTTTAACTTAATTAAGTTGACTTTTGTCAAATTCAAATCGTTTTAAGACGAGCGATCGCGATTCTTTTTCAAAACGATAAACCACTTCTATTTGATTAAATCTTTTTAATTGATCAATTGATTTTCAAAACGAAGTGGGGCCTCTCGAATATTAGAGAGTGTAAGTCCCATTTCTTTTCTTTTTGTACAGTTTTTCAAAACAATAAAACATTCTTCAAAATAAAATCTTTTCAAACAATTTTCAAATCATTTTCAAAACAACGAAACTTCAAAGAAACTTCAAAACTTTTCAATATATCATGGGCCTCCATGTAGGTATAAGCCCCAAGCCCTTTTGTACATACCCACTCCAGTACATGAAATTAGGTATTTCATTGTACGCCTTTTGTACATATCTCAATCAATGTGTTTTTTTTAAACTTTGAATAACAAACCAAAAATGAAGGTTTCTTTAAATCTTCCCAAAAATATACTACGGGCCTCCATGTAGGTATAAGTCCCAAGCCCTTTGTGAATACCTGTTTACATAGCTTTTGAATAAACTCAAATGGGCCTCTCCCCGAGTATGAGTCCCGAGCCCCTGTGTATACAAATGGATCATGCTTACAGGTATATTTCCTTCATAAACTCCATTATATACACGCACTTTGTCATATATGTATAACTGTTCATATAACTGTTCATGTACTCGTTCATATTTGTTCGTACTTGTTCATATTTGTGATTGTGTTATATATGCTTATTCAACTTAGTACAACACTAGGTTCCCCATAGCCTCCTATTGGGCTTCGTGCAAAGAATCTCCCCTAGTTTAGGTTAGGACATAGAGTATGGTTTCCCGGTGAAATCTCTCTAAGAGCTCAAACCAACTATACCATGCCTCCCCTTGGGCTTTGTACAAACGAGTGTCCCTCCCATAGCCTCCTCTTGGGCTTACAATGCAAGGACCCTGGATTGTCCCTCCCATAGCCTCCTCTTGGGCTTACAATGCAAGGACCCTCGGATAGCCTCCTCTTGGGCTTCGTACAAGGACCCACGGGCTTCTTATAAGCATCCCCAATATCCAAATCAAATACCCTAGGAGATTAGACATTTTTCATCTCTATGCTAGGAGTATCTCTTATATATCATCACAAACAATCAATCAATCAAACTTTTTGCCACAAGTCTGGCTAATCAAATCAAACCGTTTTACCACCGTACTGGATGATTAATCAAAGTTTTTGTCACAAGGCTGACTTCATTGAAACTTTTGCCACGAGGCTGGCTGATTAATCAAAACTTTTTGTCACAAGGCTGACTTCATTGAAAGTTTTTGCCACAAGGCTGGTTAAACAAACAAAAATCAAACAGATGTATGTGATGATATAGATTAGATACATCTAGCATTTAGACGACATTTGTCTATTTTCCTTGCTTCCACTAGCATAAGTGGGAACTACGATTGCTCTGACTTTCTCAACATCCCTTTGAGAATACGTAGGCACAAGGTCGATCCTTGGCGAGCAAAACAAAACAAAAAAAACCATTCAAACCTTAGCACCCGTAGACCCCGAGCTACAGATGCTCTGATTCCCTCTAAGGGATATGTATGCAGAGGATCGCGATGATCTTTGCGAGCATAATCAAACAAACACCTTAGGTCCCACCTATTTCACAAGAACCTCTCAACAACATGGAATGAAAAACAAAGCAAAGAAACCTATAGAGTACTATAGATACGTTGGGTGCTAATACCTTCCCTTCGTATAACCAACCCTCTTACCCAAGATCTCTCCCCCCACTTTTAGGTTATTGCAGCTTTTTTCCTTTTCCTTCTTTGGAAATAATAAAAAGTTTGGTCGGTACAAAAGAAAAATCATTTTTTATGAGCACTCGAGCCCAAAGAAGGCATCAGGTGTCTCATCCACAAAAAAGAGGAACAAAACGGTTTTTTGCCCGCGACAAATGGAACTGGAGGTACATGTACTTTGTCAGCGTATATCTGGCATTTGTCATTCCACCTTTCCACTTGATCTTTCTTCAACAGTTTGAAGATCGGCACACAAGTAGTAGTCATGTGGGCAATGAATCGGGCGATGTAATTTAGACGCCCCAAGAATCCTCTGACTTGTTTCTCGGTACGAGGTATAGGCATTTCTTGAATGGCTTTAACCTTGGCGGGATCAACCTTAATACCTTTGCTGCTGACGATGAAACCTAAGAGTTTGCCGGATCTTACTCCAAAGGTACACTTATTTGGGTTCAGTCGCAACTTGTATTTCTTGAGTCTGTCAAACAACTTGTGTAAATGACCCAAATGTTCTTCCTCGGTGTTGGATTTTGCAATCATGTCATCGACATACACCTCTATTTCTTGATGAATCATATCATGAAATAGCGCTACCATTGCACGTTGATAGGTTGCTCCTGCGTTTTTCAGACCAAAGGGCATTACTTTGTAACAGAAGGTTCCCCAGGGTGTTGTGAAGGTTGTTTTTTCCATGTCTTCGGGTGCCATCTTGATTTGATTGTACCCTGAGAATTCGTCCATAAAGGAGAATACCTTGCATTGTGCGGTATTGTCAACCAGTACATCGATGTGTGGTAAAGGGAAATCATCTTTGGGGCTTGCCCGGTTCAGATCTCTGTAGTTCACGCACATTCTGACTTTCCCGTCTTTTTTAGGTAGAGGCACGATGTTAGCTATCCAAGGAGGATAACTTACAACTTTTAGGAATCCGACATTGAACTGTTTTTCAACCTCGTCTTTGATCTTTTTTGACATATCAGGCCTACTCCTTCGTAGTTTCTGTTTGACCGGAATGCTACCTTCTTTGATTGGCAGGCGATGAACTACGATGTCCGTGTCAAGGCCTGGCATATCTTCATAAGACCGGGCGAATATCTCGACGTAGTCTCGCAACATTTGAATCAGTCTTTGCTTGACGCTGTGTTCTAAATCAGCCCCTATTTTGACTTCTTTCTTTTCTTTGCTGCCCAAGTTGATGACCTCAATTGGCTCCTCGTGAGGCTGTATGGCCTTGTCTTCTTGTTCTAGCAGCCTTGCAAGTTCTCTTGGCACTTCACAATCTTCCTCACTTTCGTCCTCAGTTTGGTAGATCGGATTTTCAAAGTCATGACGGGCAATAGCAGAGTCGTTGTTGACTGGATCCAGAGTGTATGTGAATCTGCATGTTAATCATGTGAGTATGTATGAAGAAAAAAGCATAGCTATTTGAAAGCGAAAAAAGAAGGAAAAAGGATCACAAAATTTAAATATGCAAGCGTCCCATGATTTTATTGAATGCACATGATCATGATATGATAAGCCCTTATAGAAGGACCAGTGTGCTAAGGCACACGGCTTTCAAGCTCATGGTTCGATTGTTCAGGAACCATTTTTATCTTTGCACAATATACACAAAGAAAACAGGAAATGGCATTTACTCCTGGTCAAAGGAGATCACATCCTCAGCTTTCCAGTTGTTCAATCCACTGTTGTGAGCAGGGAGTACCCAGCTGTTCCAGTTGCAGTTGTCTTTTTCATCTTTCACAGCATTGATTTCATTAGTGGGAAAATGAGCCGGTGATCCTTCGGGATAAGGGATATACTCTGCTGGATACGAGAGCCCAGGCTGAGATATCTCTGTTGGCTGAGCGAGATGCTCGATAAGGCCGTCCCATGCAGTCGGGATGATGTTTTGAATAGAGACTTGTGCATCCTGATGAGGAGTGTATGCTGACAGAAAGCAACCCTCGTTATTTGGTATTTCCCTGGCTTCTTCAAGAGCGAAATTGTCATCGTAATGTTCATCCCATCCAGTTGGGACAATGTCCTCCATAGGAATTTGTGAGCTCGGAGGAGCGGAATATTTCACCATATAGTCATATTTGCCGCTGGGTTCTCCTAGCGTGTCCCATACTTCTTTGGGTGTATTTTGATATTGCTCAGTGACGGGACTTGTGAAACTTTGATCATTTCCAATTTGATCACCCCATCCAGTCGGGGTAAGGTCCTCCATAGCAATATAAGAATTCTGAGGTGCGGCATACTGATAATTATACCCGCCGTTTGGTTCTCCCACAGCATCCCACATTCCCATGGAAATAGGTGGGATTTCATCTGGATATGGCTGAATGACATGGTTCATGAACACTCCTTCATCTTCAATAGCGTTTACTTCTTGGCTGACGAAGTGTGACATCAATCCTTCAGAACGAGGACTTTGATCATTCTTTTGATTTTCACTATCATAGCCCAGACCTAGTTTGTCAGACTTGTAGGGTATATCGGGAAGCTGTCCCCATACTGTGCAATCACCCTGTTCAATCATGGCTTTGGCATCTTTGAGAGAAGCCATAGCTGTAGTTGGAGTAGCAGGAATATGCTTGGTGGTAGAGACATCTGGGGAGACCACCTCAAATGATTGGCATGGAGTTTCGATGAATTCGTCCTCCAACTCAACATATTTGGAATTGCTTAGGTGACTAACCACATATTCCTCTTCGCCATAGACTGTGACAATCTTTCCTTTTACTGGATATTTTAACTTCTGATGCAGGGTAGAAGTTACAGCGTTTGCCCCATGTATCCAAGGGCGTCCAAGTAAACAGGAGTAGGCTGGGTGAATTTCCATTACGTAAAAGATAGAATCAAAGATTTGAGAACCCACTCTGATTGGGAGATTCACTTTTCCGTATACCGTTCTGGTTGACCCGTCAAAGGCTCTTACCACAACATCACTTGGTTGTAACACAATTCCTTCGAAGTCAAGCTTTTCTAGTACTGTTTTCGGTAACACGTTCAAAGAAGAACCGTTATCTACTAGCACATGAGATAGAGTGGTGCCATTACATTCAATGGAGATATGTAAGGCTTTGTTGTGATTTTTCCCAGCAGGGGTTAGATCCACATCGGAGAAACCGAGACCATTGCTCACGGTTAGATTGGCAACACAATTCTCAAATTGGTCGACTGAGATCTCTTGAGGCACATGCGCAGCTTTCAGGAACTTCATCAGGGCTTTGGCATGAGCTTCTGAATATTTTAGCAGAGATAGCATTGAGATTTTTGAAGCAGTGTGCCCCAGTTGCTCAACAATATTGTAATCACTTTTGCAGATGATTTTCAATATTTCCTCCATTTCTTGCTTTGATGGATCCTCAGCAGTGATCTCCACCGGGGTTTGAATTTGTTCAACTTGTGGCTCTTTGCCTCGAGCGTTGACATTTTGATTAGGAACTGGGACTCGGACTGGACCAGCAGCAACATTTGGAGAAATTTCTGGTGAAACGATTCTTCCACTTCTCGTGATCTTGCTGGTACCCACAATATTACCCACAGTTGGAGTAGTTAACTTTGTGACCTCTTCAGTCAAAGTACCCTGCTTAACTCCATGAACGTAAACATTGGTGTCGTATCCCCATGGGACAGCTTTGTCTGAGGAGTATGGAAATGGAGTTGGACTAGCAATGACTACTGATGCCACTTTGAGTGTAGCAGAAATTTTGAATGGAGCTTTGGCAGAGATTTTGAATGGTAAGCTGGAGATCATTGAGGCATCCTCTATTCTCATCCTGTTTGCAAAGACTTTGCACAACCCGTCCATAGAAGGGAGCCTCTCAAACATAATGATACGGCGATCCATCCATTTTTGAATTCCCATCCTCAGATTTTCACCACCATTGGGCAGGTATGAGCAATAAAAGCAATCGGGGTCACATCCTGGGAAGTAACCAGCTTGGATTAGCTTTCCTTTGACTTCGCAGAGTGGAGTTGATAATTCGTTCACATCATAGATGTAAACAGTGTCCAGGATAGCGTTGACAGTTTTGTCATGCTTTGGCATAGGTGCTGTGATGACATTTGGAGTTTCTGGAGGATCGAACTCAATTTCCCCAGCATCTATCATATCTTGTATTTTATTTTTCAGGGCCCAGCAGTGATCTGCGTCATGTCCTGGACAGTTTGAGTGATAGGCACATGTCGCATCAGGGCGATAATTCAGAGAGGAAGTGTTGACATTCTTTGGAGGACCTTTTAATGCGATCAGATCTGCTTTTAGCAAGTGCTGCAATGCCTGAGAGATTGGCATGTTGATTCTGGTGAAATTTCTTCTTGGTGCATCTGGTCGATGCGTATATTTTGGCTGTTGATCTTTTTGAGGTGCAGATGCGGAGATCAGAACTGCCCCTACAGATTGATGCTGCTCACTTTTGCGACTTTTCTGAATTTGTGTTGCATTGACCTCATTTCTCCCGCTGATGGGCCTTTTTGTAGTACCAGAGGAGGAACCTATTTGAATTTTTCCATTTTGAATGCCACTTTCGACACGTTCTCCGGTCAGTATCAGGTCAGTGAAACCTGATGATGAACTTCCCAGCAAATGGCTATAGAAAGGGCCAGTTAAAGTGCCCATGAACATGTCAACTAGTTCGCGATCAGATAAGGGTGGTTGAACCCTTCCAGCCATATCTCTCCACTTTTGTGCATATCCTTTGAAACTTTCTTTTGGTCCCATAGACATGCCCCTTAGTTGAGTACGGGTTGGCGCAAGATCAGCATTGTATTGGTACTGTTTGTAAAAAGCAGCAGCTAATTCTTCCCAAGTATGAACCTTGGTATTTTCCAGCTGATAGTACCACTCGAGTTGTGTACCCGACAGACTTTATTGGAAGAAGTGAATCCACAATTTGTTATCTGTGGTATGAGGTTGTATCTTCCTCACATAGGATCTCAGATGTAGTTTCGGGCAAGAAACTCCATCATATTTTGCAAAGACAGGAACTTTGAATTTTGGAGGGATAACAACATCCGAGATGAGCCCTAGATCATTGAAATCTAAGCCAGGTATTTTTTGTATCTCCATAGCTTTCATACGGTCTTCCAGCTGTTGGTATTTTTCATCATCCGGTTCGTCCCCAGAATGATCATTTTCTTCATTTGAAGAGAGAGAGAGGGTTTAGCAGAACCCTGGTTGCTTTGATTGTCTTCTTGTTCATCATCACCGACTGTTTCAGGGATCGGTGGCTTTTTGAACTTTTTGACTGGGATTTTGATCTTCCTTTTCAGGTGACTCACGCCTACAGATCCTTTGGGCTTCTTTTTCTTCTTGATTATCAGGGCTTTCAGTTCCTGTTGCCCCTTTGCCAGTTCCAGAATTGCCACTTGAACTTGGGCATTCTGTGCTTCGAGGTTCTTGATGCTTGTCTCGGATTCCATCTCTTCTGACTGAAATAAACAGCGAGGAGATGAGAAATCCGTCATGTGAACCTGTTATGCAATGTGTATGACTGGATGCCATGTGTATGCAATGTATGAAATGTATATGCAATGTATATGAATGCAATGTATGAAATGAAATGTGTGTGCAATGTTTCAAGGATCTTAGAGTTTAGATTTGTTAAAGAAGAAACAAACGTTAGTTAATCAATTTATTTCTCTTTTTTTTCTTTTGCTTCTTTTTTCTTTGCCTCATTTGGGCTTACAAGACAGAAATAAAATAAATGATCCTTCAGGTCTCCCGTGGACGCTTTCTCTTTGCCCCCAGGAATGTGTTGATCTGCTGTTCTTCTTGAAGCTGTCCGGTGAGCTCCAATATCCTTCTCTCATAGTCTTGACAGTATGATTTGAAGGTGTCTCTTTCCTCTTTGAGTTGAACCCAAGATTTTTGCAACTCTTCTAGGTCAGTTGGCATGTCCGGGTGTAGAATAACTTGAGGTTCATATCCTTCGACCTCTGGTTCAATAGTCACAGGTAGAACAGCAGGATATGGCATAAGGAGTTTCTGAGCATGCGTGCGGACCCATCTGAGGTAGGGTTCCATAGGAATAGAATTCCATTGCCCCAGAGTTTTGATTTCTATTCTATAGACACTGCCCCATGCATGTATGAACCTTCGTCGGTGTCTATGAGAATCATTCTCGTAATCAAACACAATGCCATGGATAATCATGTCATGAGGACCATTGCTCCTTGCATATCCGAATTGGCGTAGAGCTAAAGAGGGATTGTAAGTGATACCTCCTTTGATGCCAAGGAGTGGCACATTAGGGTACTCTCCACAATGATCAATGCTAGTAATGTCTCTTTGAAAGAAGTTGTTCCAACGGATATCTGAATGAGACAAAGACATAATCCTGTGAGACCATTGCATTCTTTGTTCATTTCTCAACACTGATCGGGGAAGATGAAATGTAAACCACCTAGCCAGTAGTGGTATACAACACATGAGAGTTCCTCGTTTCTTCATGGTACGAGTGTGTAGAGAATGTAGAATGTCTCCCAGCAATGTTGGTACCGGGTTACGGATTAGGAAAAGGTTGATGATGTGTACACTTATGAACTGGTCGGGATTTGGGAATAAAACCAACCCATAGATCAAAAGTGCCATAACTTCCTCAAAAGCTGGATAACTTTTGTTTTCTAGCAGTAGTCGAGCCTTTTCCAATAAGAACTTGGCAAGCAAACCCTTAACTCCACTCTTTGTTTCCCAATTGGACTCGATTTCTGATTTTCGCAGATGTAAAGCAGCAGCAATGACTTCAGGTTTTGGAATCCTTTCTAAACTAGTGAAAGGTAATTGATTTCGAACAGGCAATCCCATTAGTTCAGAGAATTCTTCCAAAGTGGGTACCAACTGGTAATCAGGAAAGGTAAAGCAATGATGTTCAGGGTCAAAGAACTGGAACAGGACCCGTATCATGTCTTCTTCAAATTTTGAGGTAACCAAATGGAGTAGGTGACCATGCCTTTCAGTGAATTGAACATTCCTGGGGAATTCTGACACTAAGTCTTTTAGCTCAGATGGTACCGTTGAGATGTTGATTCGGATGTAATCTTTGGTGGCGGGAGCCATTACCTGCAAAAACAAAGGTAAACTCTTTGATCCTTGAAGTGTTTGGTGCAAAAATGATATGCTTATGATGCAAACATGTGCCACACAAAAACAAATCAAACAATAGCCTTAGGTTTAAAGGCTTGCATGGAGCTGATAGGTGATACCCTCCCCACTGAAGTTGAGTTGGTTAAAACCTGTCCTAGAATAGTATTCGGGTTCTATGATCCTTGGAAGTAACATCTCAATACGGCGCTCGAGCGGCCGATCAAAATATTCCTCAAGGATAACTAACTTCGATCAATTTCAAAGCTAGCCACTTAATAGGCCACAAGTCAAGTTCAACTAAAAAGGTTCTAAGACAAATTAGTGTTTAATGACATTTCGGAAGCCTAATATACTCCTTGATCGTTTTCAAGGGACATCAGTATAAACCAAAGTATCGCACTAACGATGACTACCAGATCAACCGTATCGGTACATGCCGTACAGTTTCCTTGGTCTATTGTCATATACTTAAGGTATCTCGAGATTCGGGTTAGAATCTTTCACACAAGCAAAATACCCAAACAAACCTTTGAAAAATAGAGCAATCAAGTCAAACAATTGAAAACATCGGCCTATTCTCTTAAGGTAACCCCTTTTGAAAACATTTTGTTTTTTGAAAGTAAATCCCCAGCAGAGTCGCCAGTTCTGTGGACCTCCGATTTTTTTAATCCCGGGCCATACCTCTGTTCTGTAGAGATACGTGAACTGACTCTTTTTATCTCTTAATGCTTTCGCATTTTGAAAATTCACAGAGTCGCCACCGACCTTTTATTTTATCTAATTAAGGAAAGGTTTATAAAAGAAACAGAAAAAAGACCTTTAAGAAATTCTGGGTAAGGGGGTAGGTTATACAAAGGGAAGGTGTTAGCACCCTTTGTATCCATGGTTATCCATGGGCTCTTAAGTTTGCTTAGCTCACTTGTTTTTCGATGACTTTTCAATTGCTCTGAAATTGCTCACATGTGGTTTCAAATACCTTTGTAATTTGAATTTTGTAATGATCCGTGTGTGGATGTATACAAAATGCTTGTTTATCTTTCGAAAGATGTTTTGGAAAGAACGTTAACTTTGTAATAACCCGTGTTTGGATGTATACAAAGTATTGTCTTTTTGGAAAGTTTTGTTTTGAAAAACAACAGTGTATGAGAATTTTGTTTGTTTTGATTTGAGCAAGCAAACTAGGAGGTCTACCTTGAGTTGTAAGGTCTTTATCCTATTTCCTTTAAAAATCTATCCTTTCACCGGATATAAACGCAAGGTTCGATTTTGTACTCAAAAACAGTGGAATTTTGACTTTGATTTTGAAAAGAATGAGAAGGGATTACCTTAAGAGGTGCAAGTGTGATTGTGATTGGATTCAGATATTTTATCTTTGAAGTTAGTGATCTAACGGTTCAATTTTATTTTTGACATACACGCAGTTTATATTTGCTGGAAAGTAAAATGCGGAAATGTAAAGTGCGGAAAGTAAATCTACGCTATTACATCGATTGTGCAGGAAACGTAAACTATCCTATTTACATGAATTTGACATCCTATACATTTATCTAGGAATTTAAATTGCAAGGGAAATAAAAGGCCTGTTTTTGGATTTTTATGATTGATTTTAATTATAATTAATGCATGATTAATTAAATTAAAATGAAGGAAAAAGATGAAAATAGATTTAAACCTAAAAATTAAGTTTAAAATATGTACAAAATATTTGTCAATTAATTTTAAAACAAAACTAATTTTTTTGGAATTTTTGGAATTGATTTAAGTTAATTAAAACATAATTATGTAAATAATTATACAAATAATTAAAACTTAAAAAGAAAATTATTCAAAATATGTACAAAATTAGTTTATAATATATAAACAATATTTTATATAAAGAACAAATTTTTTTATGATTTTTTGATTGGTTAGAATAATTAAAAAGCAAATATATAAATATATACTAATTAATTATGCAAAATATTAAAATTTTGAAGAAAAATAAAATATTTTTATTTCAGAAAATAATATATTATTTTAGAAGTCTAAAAATATTTTTTGTGTATTTTTTGGATTTTTAAAACTATTTTTAATTAATTTAACAAAGAAATTAAAATAAAATAGAAAATAAAATAGAAAATAAAAGGATACTGATCCTGTGTGGTTTGATTGAGGGAGTATGATGTGCACGCGTGATCTGGAGCGTTGGATGACTCATTAAATGAAATCAAGTGGTCCAGAAATTGAGGCTCATGGGACACGTTGCACCTGCAAAGCACAGAATTAGAGGAAAATTTAAAAAGGTACGCGCGTTGCTGAACCAATGAGGGGGAGACACCTCATCGTCTTCAACCTTCAGCCAGGGTTTTTTACAGCGCTTTTATGAAACATGCGCTGTAATTGATGAACCTCAAACCTGCAAAATAGCGAATAGGGGTAAACGTGCAGAGAAATTTGGCGCGATGGTACCATTCAATTCGTCTGATCCATACGAACCTAATGGTGCTATTTAGAACTTGTAATTTGGCCTAATTTTGAAAGCCCTAATTTTGAAGCTATGAACCCTAAAATGGTAGTTTCGTTTATACGTGTCCAAACTTCAATTAAGTTTCCAGAAATGATCTACACTTCAAACCAAACTTAATAGTATGTCTACATCTTGTTAAACATGTGTGAATAACCAGATACGAATTGATTTTAGTTTGAACAAATTTGGACCTGTATGGCTCGATTCAGTGAGCTTCAAGGCTTGTAACTGATTGGGATAGTTTCAGTGATGTTCAAGGAAGGTGTATGAATGCTTAGTTTGTATTGAAATGGACTGAAATTACAAATTCGAATTTGAGTTTTCTTTGAATTTTTTTCAAGTGATTACAAGTGTTATGAGCTTATGTATGCTTCTGAACTCGCCTCCTTTTTGTTACTGAACTATGATAGCTTATTTATAAGCATTGAGTGCTTACAATTGAAGCTAAGAAGTGTCTTTAGTTGCCTTTGTTGAAACTTTGGTTTTTTAATATTAAAAAAGCTTGAATTCTTGACCAAGTCATCTTGCCTTCAATGCACCTGCCTTGCCCTTCAATTCTCTGCAGAAAGATGAAGATTCTTTGAGGTGAGTCATGCTTGATTTGTAAGCTAACCATTATCCATGCATTTTCCTTTTAATTTTAATCTTAAAATAAGATAAAATCATGCAAAAATGGATAAAAAAAAGGTGTGGGCTTAGTCTTGGTCGTGGGAGGCCCATAACATCATGGAAATGATGTTTGAATGCTGAAAACTTGGCCCCATTTGGAAAAAATACATTTTTGAGCAATGTTGATTTCATGTATTTTCCCAAAATTTAGCCAACTTCAACAAGGTGTAAATCCTTCAATTTTTGTCATATGAAGGAGATCTTGCACTTTTTGGAAACCTCAAAGAGTCCTCTAACCAATGCCTTTGGTCTCATGTCAAAATGATTTTTGATGCTCCTTGTGTGTCCTTTTGAAAAAAGTGTCTTTTTGTTGACTTTGAAAATGACCTGTAATGTCTTTGGTCATATTTTTCAAATGGTGAATCCAATGACCATGGGATCAATGGAATTTGAAAGATAATTGAATTTCCTTCAAGATGAGCTTTGGTTTGAATTTTTTGGATGAAGGATGAGAGAGTTATGATCAGTCAAAGTTGAGTTGACTTTTCAGGCAAAAACCCTAATTTTGAATCTTAGAGTTTTGTTGATTTTTGATCTTTCCTTGATGAATTATGATCATCCAATGATCAAATGATGAATCCTTTGACAAAATATGGACTTTGACAAAAAATTTCATTTTTGACTGTCTGTTGACTTTTTTGGTCAAACGGGTCGTCTGTTGACTGTTTGAGCTGCTGACGGTGCGTCTGAGTGAATTGAAGTTTTAAAATTTGTATGATGGTACTTTGAGATATATGGATGTGTATGAAATCCATTTGAGCTCTCAAAAACTTGTTGCTCCTGTAAAAACAAGAAAAACCCTGATTAGGGACTGTTTGTGTAGGAGACAGTTAAGCGTACATGATTTTTGTGCAGTGTTGAGTCTCTGCTAATCGCGTGATATTCAGAAGACTTCTAGCACAAAAGATCTTGGAATTTTGAATTGTGAAAGATTGATTTGATTGATGGTACAAAACACTGAGAATTGTATTGCCAGCAGTTTGGCTGTCAACTGACTGTCCAGGTATTGACGTAGCAGTTAGAGTGAAAAATCAACAGTCAAAGTTAATTTTCTTTTTTGTTGTTTTTGTTTTTGTTTTATGTGAAAAATGAAAGTTTATTTACATGACTTGTTAAAAAAACATAGACATAATAAATAACTAATATACTGTTACCAGTACAGTCTGAGTTTCCTGACTCTGCGCCTGCAAAAAGATTTTAACTCTGTACCAATTGTGTCAGTACTATTTATCTGTAAATAAATAAATAGCATGTGTGAAGTAATAAACAGTATTTGGGCGTTTGCGTAAGAATAAATTCAACTGCAAGCCAAATTACCGCATAAGAAAAATTCTAAAAACTAAGTGTTTCATATGTTAGGATATTTGTTGAAATAATCCATAATTATATGAGACTCTTAATTTTCAGATTGGAGTTTTCTTGAAAAAAGATGTGGGCAAATTTTGGGGTATAACAGGTTGATTCTAGTGATCATGTTGTAAATGTTGATATGTGTAATAAGTGATAAAGTATGTTGATAAGTGGGTTATATGAGTATACTGCTATCCTACTATATTTATTCCTTAAACTTTTTATAATGATTGTGATTTCTCACCCTTTCTGCTGATATTTCCCCTACCATGAGAAATGGGCAGGTACTCAAGAATAGCAGTGGAAGTTTGAGATAGTTCTTGGTGAAGTCTAGTTATTATTGCGCAATAAAGAGGGTCTTGCTCTGATAGATGTAACATCAGGTCATTGGGGATCGTTTGAATTAAATTATACGTTGATGATGATGTATTTGAAGTGTTCTATCTTGTTTTAAAAATGATTTAAACAAGATTTATGAATTATGAAGTTGACGATACATTTTAAATTGAAGTATTTTAATAAAGATGTTTTTGAATAAATTATTTCTCTAAGATGTTAAAGTATGAATTTTGAGAACCCGTGTTATGGAGCGTGATGTTTTTATTAAGAAGTTTTATGAAGAAATGTTGCACCCTTTTTATGTAACAGCCCGAGCCTTCGACGTTCCCGACACTGTCACTTCATGATCTTCTCTACCCCCCCTTACTAGTAGAGTTTTTGCCTTCTGTATGCAACTTTTATCCAAACTTCGAAATAGCGTATCTTTTGATCTGTGTATCCTTTTTAAGTGCCGTTTTGGGCATTGCAAAGCTAATTAAATGTTTTATATGAAAATTTGGTGAGATGGGCAGTGGCCCGATTTTATTTTAAACCTCGATTTAATTACTTTGGTAAAATGAGACATTGTGCATATATGTGATTTTGTGAGTATGACAATGTATTGGTGTAGTGATGGATGAGTTGTGATTATTACTATGTTGATTAAGATAAATGTATAAATGATTGAATGATTGCGGAGGCATATGCATACTTGTTGGTGACAAATATGGTGAGTTATGGTGAGATGATCTAATTCATCGGATCAGTGATGTTGTAAGTATGTCATATGTGTGCATTCATTCATAAATCATTTGGTGATGGATCTCGGCAATGTTTGGATCATTGGTGGGCATAATTCCAATTGTATGGAATTTTTGCCGGTAGGGCCGTATCTCGGTGATGTTTAGATCGGTCAGGTGGAGTAATTCCACGGCTTATTGGTACCACATGCATAGTGTCAGTCGATTCATATGCATTTGTCATAACATGATTGAATGAATTTCAGTGTTATGTTGGGTGATGCAATTGTTGGGGTTGACGAATGATAATTGGAAATCTGAATATATTGCAAATTGGGTGAATGATATATTATGAAGCATTGTTGCTTATGAATGCATAATATTTGTTAATTGTGAATGAGACTCACCCTTACATGTTGATATTTTCAGATTGAGAAGTAGCGACATATTGCTTGGTGAGGATGGCTTGTAGAGTTCATCCGTTAATTGGTGTTGTGTCGTCATGCTCTGATAGTGTAACACTGGGGAACAATTTAGTTTAGAGTTTAACAACGTATTCTATTTCATGGTTTTCGATTTTGTTTTGTTACTTTGGTTTTGGTGATGCGTATTTTCCGCTGTGTTAAACATGATATTGTACTCTGCCAAATCGTTTCTACTAATGCATGACAGATGACATATTTTTTGGTTTAAATTAATTGTGGCACCCTTGGTTGCATGTTTTTACTCTGATTATTTTAAATATTGTCGCGAGGTTTAGAAGGGTGTTACAATAGTGGTATCAGAGCATAGTTGGTCGTTATGACCAGAGTCTTAGTGTTAGTTATTCCCTTGTATGCGACTAGTGCGAGTTATCACTGTCGATACTTTTGGTGCTAATGGAATCGTTTTGTGGATTAGCAGAACAATGGCTGTAAGAGGTGGAAGAAACGACGATGCTATTGCTGAGGCTCTGGGCATGATTGCTGGTGTGCTGGGAGAGAATACCAATGGAGTTGGGATTAGTGCTGACAGGCAATTAGGGAATTTTCAGAGGAAAAATCCTCCATTGTTCAAGGGCACGCATGATCCTGAAGATGCTCAGAAGTGGCTGAAGGAGATCAAAAGGATTTTCAAAGTCATTGATTGTGCGGAGAACCTGAAAGTGAGGTATGGTACTCACATGTTGTTGGAAGAAGCTGATGACTGCTGGGTCACTATGAGAGCTGAACTGGACGCTGACGTTGTAGCTATTTCTTGGGCTATATTCAAGAGAGAGTTTCTGAGAAAGTACTTTCCTGAAGATGTTCGGGGAAGGAAGGAGATAGAGTTCTTGGAGCTGAAAAGGGTAATATGACGATACCAGAGTATGCTTCCAAGTTTGTTGAGCTAGCGAAGTTCTATGTTCACTACAACAATGATGAAGTCGGTGAGTTCTCGAAGTGCATTAAATTTGAGAATGGTCTTCGTGATGAAACCAAGCAAGGTATAAGGTATCAGAGGATTTGTCGATTTATCGATTTGGTGGATTGTAGCAGAATCTTTTAAGAGGATAACCTTAAGCTGAAGTCATCTCACTCTCGTGAGTTAGTTGACAAAAAGGGTAAGAAGCCTATGGATAGAGGTAAGCCATGTGGTAGAGTAAATCCAAATGCTGGTGATTGGAAGAAGCTTAGTGGGGGAGATTCTAGTGCTCTTATTAGATGCTGCAACTGTGGTGAGACTAGACATAGAAGGAATGAGTGTAAGAGTGGGGAAAAGAAATGCTTCAAGTGTGGTAAGGCGGGTCATATTGCTTCTGATTGTAGGATGAAGACCGTGACTTGCTACAACTGTGGAGAAGAAGGCCATATTAGCCCACAGTGCACTAAGCCGAAGAAGAATCAGTCCGGTGGGAAGGTTTTTGCTTTGTTTGGGTCAGAGACTACTCCAGAGGATCGATTGATTAAATGTACGTTTTCATCCATGACACACCTCCAATTGCAATTATTGATACTGGGGCGACTCATTCGTTCATTTCATTGGATTGTGTTAAACAATTGGGATTAGAAATATCTGATATTAATGGAAGTATGGTTATTGACACTCCTGCGTCGGGTTCAGTAACTACTTCTTCTGCTTGTTTGAATTGTCCGGTTGATATTTTTGGTAGAAATTTTGGGATGAACTTACGTGCCTTCCATTGGAACAACTTGATGTCGTTCTGGGTATGAACTGGTTGGAATTCAACCGGGTTCATATTAATTGTTTTACGAAGACGGTGATCTTTCCTGAAGAGAGTAGTGCCGAGGATTTGACGATGACTACTAAGCAGGTGAATGAAGCGGTTAAAGATGGGGCTGCAATATTCATATTATTTGCATCAATGGAAGTGAAAGGTAAAGCGGTGAGTAGTGAATTACCGGTAATACGAGACTTTCTAGAGGTTTTTCCAGAAGATGTTAGAGAGTTGTCACCTGAGAAGGGAAATGGAGTTTGCGATCAAATTAATTCCTGGGACAAGTCCTGTATCGATGGAGCCTTATCGCATGTAGACATATGAGTTGGCTGAATTGAAGAGTCAATTAGAAGAGCTGCTAGAGAAGGAATTTATCCGTCCTAGCGTTTCGTCGTGGGGTGCACCGATGTTGTTGGTAAAGAAGAAAGAGGGTTCGATGAGAATATGCGTGGATTATAGACAGCTGAACAAGGTTACTATCAAGAATCGATATCCATTATCGAGGATTGATGATTTAATGGATCAGCTGGTTGGAGCAAGTGTATTTAGCAAAATTGATTTGAGGTCTGGGTATCATCAGATTCGTGTGAAAGCAGACGATATTCAGAAAACTGCATTTAGAACAAGGTACGGTCATTACGAGTATACAGTAATGCCTTTTGGAGTTACAAATACACCTGGTGTTTTTATGGAGTATATGAATATGATTTTTCATCCTTATCTTGATAAGTTTGTAGTGGTGTTTATAGATGATATTCTGATATATTCTAAGAACGAAGAAGAGCATGCAGGACATTTAAGAGTAATATTGGAATTGTTAAAAGAGAAGAAGCTTTATACGAAGTTGTTAAAGTGCGAGTTCTGGTTAGAGGAAGTATGTTTTCTTGGTCATGTGATTTCCAAGGATGGCATTTCTGTAGATCCTACGAAGGTTAAAGCGGTATCACAGTGGGAAGCGCTGAAGTCCGCGTAAGAGATTCGTAGTTTTCTGGGTCTGGCGGGTTACTACAGGAAGTTTATTGAAGGGTTTTCGAAGTTAGCATTACCGTTAACTAAGTTGATAAGAAAGGGGCAAGCGTTTATTTGGGATTCTAAGTGTGAAGAAGGGTTCCAAGAGTTGAAAAAGAGGTTGACTAGTGCTCCGATCTTGATTTTGTCGAATACGGCGGAATCTTTTGTGGTTTACTGTGATGCTTAGTTGAAGGGATTAGGTGGTGTATTAATGCAGAATCAACAGGTTGTGGCTTATGCGTCAAGACAACTCAAAGTGCATGAAAGGAATTATCCGACTCATGATTTAGAGTTGGCAGCTGTAGTCTTTGTATTGAAATTATGTAGACATTATCTGTACGGTTCTAGGTTTGAAGTGTTTAGCGATCACAAGAGTCTGAAGTACCTCTTTGATCAGAAAGAGCTTAATATGAGACAGAGAAGATGGTTAGAGTTTCTTAAAGATTATGGTTTTGGGCTGAATTACCATCCAGGTAAAGCGAATGTCGTTGCTGATGCATTGAGTAGGAAGTCCTTACATATGTCTATGCTAATGGTGCGGGAATTGGATTTGATTGAACAATTCCGAGATTTAAGTTTGGTATGTGAGGGTACTTCTAATAGTATTAAATTGGGTATGCTAACGCTGACAAGTGGAATTCTTGATGAAATTAGAGAGGGTCATGAAAACTGATGTTGAGTTGGTTGATAGATTAACTTTGATTAACCAAGGAAAATGAGGTGATTTCAGGATGGACGAGAATGGTGTGATGAGGTTTGGTGATTGTGTTTGTATTCCTAATATTGTCGAACTTCGGAAAAGTATTCTTGAAGAAGGACACTGAAGTGGGTTGAGTATTCATCCTGGTGCTACCAAGATGTATCATGATTTGAAGAAGTTATTTTGGTGGCCTGGAATGAAGAAAGAGATTGCTGAGTTCGTTTATTTTTGTTTGACTTGCCAGAAGTCGAAGATTGAACATCAGAAGCCGTGTGGAGCTATGCAACCGTTGTTTATTTCGGAATGGAAGTGTGACAACATATATATGGATTTTGTTTCTGGTTTGCCGAGGAGAATTAAGAATTGTGAAGCAATTTGGGTTATCGTGGACAGATTGACGAAGTTTACTCACTTTATACCGATGAGGATGGATTATTCAATGGAGAAGTTAGCTCAATTGTATATATTGAGAAGATAGTGAATTTACATGGTATTCCTTCGAGTATTGTGTCACATAGAGATCCAAGGTTTACATCGAGATTCTGGGAAGGTTTATAGAAAGCATTAGGTACTAAGTTGAGATTGAGTTTTGCTTATCATCCGCAGACTGATGGTGAAACGGGGAGAACGATTCAATTGTTGGAAGATTTGTTGCATGCTTGTGTGTTGGAAAAAGGTGGTGCGTGGGATAGTTATTTACCGTTGATTGAGTTTACCTACAATAATAGTTTTCATTCAAGCGTTGGTATGGCTCTGTTTGAAGCTTTGTATGGTAGAGGATGTAGGACGCCATTATGTTGGTATGAGTCCGGCGAGAGTGCGGTAATTGGACTAGAGATTTTTCAAGTAACAATAGAAAAGATTAAGATGATTCAGGAGAAGATGAAAGTTTCTCAGAGTTGTCAGAAGAGCTATCATGATAAGAGGCGTATAACACTTAAGTTTCAAGAAGGAGATCATGTGTTTCTGAGAGTGACTCCTACGACGGGTGTTGGTCGAGCGCTGAAGTCAAAGAAGTTGACATCGTGTTTTATTTGTCCGTTTCAGATTACGGAAAGGGTAAGAGAAGTGGCTTATCGTATTGCTTTGCCACCGACACTTGCGAATTTGCATGATGTATTTCTTGTGTCTCAATTGCGATAATACATTGCGGATCCGTCTCATGTGATCCAAGTGGACGATGTGCAAGTAAAGGACAATTTGAAAGTTGAGGTATTGCCTATGGGGATCGAAGAATGAAAGTTGAAGCAGTTGTGTGGCAAAGAGATAGCATTGGTCAGAGTAGCTTGGGGAGGAGCAACAGATGGAAATGTTACATGGGAGTTGGAGAGTCAGATGAAAGACTCTTATCTTGAGCTGTTCACTTAAGGTATGTTTTCGAGGACGAAAACTCTTTTAGGGGGGAGAGTTGTAACACCCCATATTTCCTATTATTTAAGTTAATCATAATTAATTATTTAGAATTAATTAATTAATGGAATTATTGGGAAATTGTGGAATAAAGAGATATTGGGCTTAAGTTGTGGCTAGTAAGGAGGGGGATGTGATGGTTAGAGCCTTTTACTTAAGATGATTTCTATTTTTCACAAAATAGAGGAAATTGTGAAAAAGGAGTCAAAAAGGCAAAAAGGGGAGAAAGAGCAAGAACACGTAAAAGAGAAGAGAAGAAGAGGAAGGGCTTTCAAGACTTTGAATCAAGGTAAGGGGGAACTCTTCCTTTTAGTATCTCTTATGTGATTATAGGTGATAGGATTGAATAATATATGGTTTGATTCGATTTGGTATATTAGGGTTGGAATTGTTAGGTTTGAGAATGTCATAGTTAGGGTAATTGATGAATTTGCATGAATTATGGATTGAAAACTATTTTCGTTGATGTTTGATAATGTGTGATGATGTATCTGATGATTTTATGCCTTTAATCGATATTAGAAGGGATTTTGGGTGAAGGGTGTGTTGAATCGCAGGTCTGTCACAGAGGTGAAACTCTGCATAATCGTATGTCCGCTAAGCGGATGGTGTTTGTTTTTCAAAAATTAATTAGGCTCGCTAAGCGGAGGTTCCAACGTACTTAGCTTCTGCCATACGCCGCTTGAAGCGGAGTTACTGAAATTTCAATTGCATAAGCGCGGTTGAAGGTCGCTGAGCGGACCTTGCTGTATGCAACTTTTTTCCAAACTTCGAAATAGCGTATCTTTTGATCTGTGTATCCTTTTTAAGTGCCATTTTGGGGATTGCAAAGCTAATTAAATGTTTTATATCAAAATTTGGTGAGTTTGGTAACATGAGACATTGTGCATATATGTGATTTTGTGAGTATGACAATGTATCGGTGTAGTGATGGATGAATTGTGATTATTACTATGTTGATTGCGATAAATGTATAAATGATAGAATGATTGAGGAGGCATGTGCATACTTGTTGGTGGCGAATATGATGAGTTATGGTGAGACGATGTAATTCATCGGATCGGTGATGTTGTAAGTATGTCATATGTGTGCATTCATTCATAAATCATTTGGTGACGGATCCCGACGATGTTTGGATCATTGGTGGGCATAATTCCCATTGTGTGGAATTTGTGCCGGTAGGGCCGTATCTCGGTGATGTTTAGATTGGTCGGGAGGAGTAATTCCACAGCTTATTGGTACCACATGCATAGTGTCAGTCGATTCATATGCATTTGTCATAACATGATTGAATGAATTTCAGTGTTATGTTGGGTGATGCAATTGTCGGGGTTGACCAATGATAGTAGGAAATCTGAATATATTGCGAATTGGGTGAATGATATATTATGTGGTTTTGTTGATAATGAATGCATAATATTTATTAGTTGTGAATGAGACTCACCCTTACATGTTAATATTTTCAGATTGAGAAGTAGCGGCATATTGCTCGGTAAGGATGGCTTTCGTTAGTTGGTGTCGTGTTAGTCATGCTCTGATAGTGTAACACTGAGGAACGATTTAGTTTAGAGTTTAACAACGTACTTTATTTCATGGTTTTCGGTTTTGTTACTTTGGTTTTGGTGATGTGTATTTTCCGCTGTGTTAAACATGATATTGTGTTCTGCCTAATCGTTTCTACTAATGCATGACAGATAACATATGTTTTGGTTTAAATTAATTGTGGCACCCTTGGTTACCTGTTTTTACTCTGATTATTTTAAATATTGCCGCGGGGTTTAGAAGGGTGTTACACCACGAACCTCCCTGCTCAAGTACACAAGCTCTCAACAAGTCCTCCAATGCCTGAATAGTTCTCTCCATCTGACCATCCGTCTGAGGATGATACTCCGAACTCAACCTCAACTTAGAACCCAACGCTCCTTGCAAACTCTTCTAAAAATCATAAGTAAACTGCGGATCCCGATACAAAATAATACACAAAGGAACGCCATGTAACTTAACAATCACATTGGTATAGATCTCAGCCAACCTCGAAACAGGATAAGTGATGTTAATAGGAATAAAGTGAGCCGACTTTGTAATCCTATCAACAATCACCCAAATCGAATCATGTCCCCTAGACGTATTCGACAAACCTGTCACAATGTCTATAGAAATGCTATCCCATTTCCATTCCGAAACTTCAAACGGTTGCATCAATCCTGCAGGCTTCTGATGTTCAACTTTCGATTTCTGACAAGTTAAACATGCATACACAAACTGAGCTATGTCACACTTCATTCAAGGCCACCAAAACAACTTCTTCAAATCTTGGTACATGTCTTAGTTTCTCCTGGATGAATACTCAAATTACTCCTGTGACCTTCTTTCAGAATCGCTCTCTTCAAATCAATGTCAACAGGTATACAAATACGATCACCGAATCTCAACACACCTTGTGTATCCAACTTCAAATCCTTATTCTCAGGTTGATCAATCCCAACCATCGAATCTACCAACTTCACATCAAACTTCTGCGCTTCTCGGATACTATCCAGAAAATCATTGTTAATCTTCAACATACCTAGCATAACACTCTTCAGGGTCAGTTTGCAAACCAAACTCAAATCTCTGAATTGCTCGATCAAATAATATTCCTTAATCATCTTAGCCGACATATGCAAAGTCTTTCGACTCAAAGCATCAGCCACAACATTAGCTTTTCCTGGACGTAATTTAAACCAAAGTCATAATCCTTCAACAGCTCTAACCACCTTATCTGCCTCATGTTCAATTCCTTCTGATCGAATAGGTACTTCAAACTCCTATGGTCTCTAAATACTTCAAATCTAGAACCATAGAGGTAGTGCCTCCAAATCTTCAACACAAACACAACAGTAGCAAGCTCCAAATCATGCGTAGGATAGTTCTTCTCGTGAACCCTTAATTGCCTTGATGCATAATCAACAACCTTATCATTCTGCATCAACAACTTGGAGAAACCTTCAATGAATCGTAGGTAATAATCAGCTAATCCCAAAAAGCTTATAATATCGGTAGCTGACTTAGGAGTCTCCTATCTCAACACAACATCTACTTTAGATGGATCTACTGCAATGCCATAACCTGAAATAACATGACCGAGAAAACTGACTTCTTTCAACCAGAATTCACACTTGGACAACTTCTCATAAAGCTTCTTATCCTTCAAAACTTGCAGCACCAATTGCAAATGCTCAGCGTGCTCCGCTTCTGACTTAGATTAAATCAAAATGTCATCAATAAACACAACATCAAACCAATCTAGGTAGTCATGAAAAATATGATTCATGTACTCCATAAATACTCCAGGTGCATTACTAACACCGAAAGGCATCACAGAATACTCGTAGTGTCCATAACGTGTCCTGAAAGTAGTTTTTTGCATATCCTCATCCTTCACCTTAATCTGATGGTAACCCGACCTCAAATGAATCTTGCTAAACATACGGGCACCAACCAAATGATCCATCAAGTCGTCTATCCTCGGAAGCGAATACTTATTCTTGATCGTTAATTTATTCAATTGCCGGTAATCAATACAAAGTCTCATGCTTCCATCCTTCTTCTTTACCAACAATACTGGAGCTCCCTATGGCGATACACTAGGACTAACAAACTTCTTCTTAAGTAACTCTTCTAGTTGTTTCTTCAACTCTAACAACTCGGATGCAGACATCTTGTACGGTGCCATAGACACATGTCTAGTACCAGGTACAAGATCAATAGAGAATTCAACTTCCCTCTCTGGTGGTACATTAGGAATTTCATCAGGGAAAACTTCAGGAAATTCTTGCACCACTTGCCACTCATCTATAATAGCTTGATTCTCAACAGACAACGAAGCCATCAGCGTAAACACTTGAACTTCTCCCTTCATCAACAAACACAACTATTTAGCAGATAACAAATCCACTCCTTCCCGGAGCCAAGAACCTTACTGACTTATCCAAACAGTTAATATGAACATGGTTATGCTCCAACCAGTTCATACCTAAGATCATGTCGAATCCTCTCAACGGTAAGTGTAATACGGTGAACTGACTTTTTGAAATGTTGCGGATAACAAGAGTCGCCACCGACTTTTATTTTATCCAAAAACATCAGAAAGGCTAAAAGAACAGGAAAAACCTTTTTTAAAAGAAATTGAGTACGGGGGGTAATTTATGCAAAGGGAAGGTGTAAGGCACCCTTTGCATCCATGGTTTTCCATGGGCTCTTAATTGCTTTGCTCGTTTGAAAGAAATGTAGAAGAAGAGAATACGGACTTTAGCTCGTAAATGAGCGTAGCCATATTGAAGGTTTATGAAAAAAAGTGTAGAAAAAGATTTTAGACAGAGCAAGGCAATTAGGAGCAATTACCTTAATAATGTAGAAAAAACAAGTCTTTTAGCCTTTCAGGATGAAAGGGTCTATCCATGCCATAAGCGGGCATGAAGCCTTTCGTTTGGATGTTAACGCGTCATCGAGTTATCGTTCGCCATAAGACTATCCCATGCCATAGAGAGGCAGGTAGTCTAAGGGAAGGATCATAATAGCCTTTCGTTAGGCAGCCAGAGGACACCTCAGCCTTTCATAGGCAACTTCCGAGGGACGAGATCATATTAGTGTATCGAAGGCAACATCATTAGGGACTTATGATCTTTGCATTAATCGAGGCAACATGGCTGAGGTATCCTCGTATTCGAGGGACATGGCTATTCTGCAAAAAACACAAGGCAACAAGGCAATAGGCAACAGGCAACAAAAGGGGTTACCCAAAAAGTGTGCGTGGGTGCAACAATCATGTGATTAATTCAGAAATTTTATCTTATAGTTAGTGATGCTAATTCAGTTCAAGGCTTGCACTCCCTAAGATTACTAACCACACAATTAATATGGGGAAGGGGAAAAAGAAACCAGCGGGGGAAAGGGAAGAAGAAACCAGTGGATCTGACTCAAGTAATAATTAAAGCAGAATAAATAAACAAGGTTAAGATTTAGGATTACCGACTATTGAGCTTTGGCGGTTGGCTAACCTTTTGATCTGATATGGCTCGTAGTCGGAGGCAAAATCCTGTTGCTAACCCTGAAATAGTTTGACAAAGGCAAAGGCAAAAGCAGGAAAGAAAGTGAGTGTAGGAAGAGTCCATTGACTTTTGAGGATGAAACCCTAATTATATTTTATAATGCGAACACATGTTTAAATAAAATAATAGGGTCGGGACTTAGCTTCGTAATAGGCGAGGCGCATAGTCGGAAGATGGCTGATGATAACCCTGAAAAAATGCACAAAAGAAATATTTTTGAGTGTATGGTTAATTCTGGCATATCCGGAATCGGGCGTAAATTAGATAAAAAAACAGATTTAATTAATTATTGGTTTTCAACCTAATTAATTAAATCGGTGAAAATAAGGTTTCGATTAAATATCTAACCCTAACATGTATTTTATCAATTAATAAAAAAAAGTAATCAACTGTTTAATCAATTAAATTAATTTAATCCTTTTTAAAAAAAAAACAAATAACTAAATTGAAATAATTATTTAAATTTAAAGATTTTATGAAAAAAGGACAATTTAAAAAGAGTTTTATTAAATAGATAAATAAACAATTAGAAAAATAATTGAACAAAAATAAATAAATAAAAAGGAGAGATTAGAAACTTAGTTTATGATTGGGTGTGGTTGGTTTCTGGACGCCCATGGTGGACTGATGAGTTCTAAGACGTTAGATTCATCTTAGTGGTTATCTGAGAATCGTTGTGTGAGGGTACATCGCAGACGCGCATGTGATGGCAGCACTGTATCTACAAACAAACAATGATAAAAATTTGTGTGGCTAGAGGGACTCGAACTCAGGTTCTTATCCTTGCAAACGTCGCCTCCTTGCCATCCTCGCTGTATTGACTAATTGATATAAATACAAACTGAATTCAATATAATAAAAACATAAAAAAGATAAAGAAATTTAAAATAACAGCCTTTCGCGCCCAGGCTATTTTCTTCCCCAATTGCTTTATTCTTTCTGGACTTTTGCTACGACTTAGTCGCGATTTACCTACGAGTCATGGCATAGCAAATCCCTGCAAAAACATAACTCACCCAATACAACGAATAAATTCCATAGAAGAACACGGTTCGGTTAGAAATCATCTTCTAAACGTGATGGTGCCGTTGATTTAAGGTAATTTTGCTTCCATTGAAAAACCCCATCCTTGGACCTTCGAACCCTAGCCATGGAGAATACGTATACCTGCACTAAAAATACAATTGATTCATGCAGACCTCTTCCAAACATCACCACGATTGCAAATATACAATTAAAACCGTATTACAATGCGTATATGTACGAGATTGAAATGCAAACTTCCCTGGTTCGGCGTGAGCACATCTTCACGTTTCTGGGGCCTTTGATCGAAGATAACGATATGTTTGCGCTCAGTGAATGCCAAGGAAACGATTGAGACCTTTTATTTGGTCTGAAACCACCTGCCAATCGATTCACCATTTGCTCTTTGTTCGTGATTTTTTTCTTTGTACAAAGTCTCTGTCTTCATCCAAAATTCGTCCCCAGCTTCTAATTAGGTTTAGTATATATATAAGGGATTTAGGTCACCAAACTTGTAAAAAATCCAACTGAATCTTGGCCTTTGATGATTGAAAAATATGATATAAACTTGATTGGAATTTAGTCATGAAATCTTTCCAAATTTGCTCAAATAAAGCTTATCTCTTTCTAATCTTTTTGGTCACAAATATGATCCAAAATAGTGTATTTGAGTGATTGGATTTGATTGGAAATCAAGGATAAATCACATCCCTTTATATTTTCTCAAATTTTTGGCTTTAACCATAATTTTAATGAATAAAATTCAATAAAAAATAAATAATATTCATAAATTCGTGGCTTTGGATTTGGAGCTTCTATATGCCTTGGGGAACAAAATTGGGTCACGAAAAGTTAGGCCCATTTGGAAGAAATTCAATTTTAAACCATATTTGTTTCCCATTTTTCACTCAAATTTATCCAACTTTGACAAGGCATATCTCCCTCAATTTTTAAGATATGGAAGAGTTTTAAGACTTTTTGGAAACCTCAAGATTTCATCTACAAGCCACTTTGGAAGCTTTTTTCCATTTGAGGAATTTATCTTGATGATATTAGCTTTGACAAAAAACTGCTTTTGGTTGACTTTTAAAAAGGACCTATAATGTTTTGATCCATATCTCTCAAATGAAGCATTTTTAGACTTGGCTTGTGAGAGACAAAATTGTAGGGAATTCAATTTCCTTCACAATGAGATTTGGATGGAAAATTTCTGATGTTCCATGTGGGAGTTATGGCTGGTCAAAGTTCAATCGACTTTCTCCTATGAAAACCCTAATTTAGAAACTTTTGGAATTGTTTATTTCTGATCTTTCCTTGATGAACCATGATCAATTCTTGATCAAATAGTGAATTATACTTCAATATGAGGATTTTGACAAAAAATCAGGAGTTTTGGCTATGGTTTGACCATAGTTTGACTTTTAGGTCCACCAGTCAATTGTTGATCATTTGAGCCATTGACTGAGCAATCTTGCGAATCAGAGCTTGAAACTTGGCATGAGGATTCTTTGAGTCATATGAGAGGTTATGAGGTCCATTTTAGGTCTTGTAACTTGATTTTACTTTGAAGAGATCAAAACCCTAGTTTGAGGGTTGTTGTTTTAGGAGAGTGTACAATCAGTCAAGTCTTGAGCTTCTGATATTCAAATGAGCTTGAGTATAAAAATGTGGTGGGCAAATTTTGGGGTATGACAGTAAGCAAACAAAATCAACAACAAAGTCTCTATTAAAAATCGACACGGGACACTTAGAACACATAAGAGATGTAGTTACCGATCCCTTAACTGGAAAATCGACTACCATCTCTCCATGCATAGCAGACACAACAAAACCCAACCTCTCAACACAATCAGCAGAAATAAAGCAATGAGTAGCACCAGTATCAATAATAGTAATTAAAGGAATTCTATTCATGAAACAAGTTCCTTAGATGAGTCTGTCCTCACTAGTGGTTTAAGTTCCCGACAAGGCGAACACCTTTCCACTAGATTGCTCCTTCTTCGGTTTCTGAAACTTGGTACTAACGTGCCCCTCTTCACCACAGTTGAAATACACCACATCCTTACGCTTTCACTCAGGTGCGGCATGACCAGGTTGTCCATAACGGAAACACCTCCTCACATTAGCAGTACACACATTGCTCTGATGACCGACTTTACCACACTTAACGCATACTATACCAGCAGGAGCATCTACCCCGCTAGTCTTCTTGCCCTCATAAGCCCTCTGCTTACCCTTGCCACTAGAAGCATCATAAGGCTTGCCACGACCTTGTTGACTCTTACTCCTCTTCTCATTAACCATCTTATAGTGCGCATTACTGTCTTCCTCGAAGATACGACAACAATCGACCAAATCCATAAAGACACAAATCTTTTGGTAACCAACCGCTTTCTTGATCTCGGAACGCAATCCATTCTCAAACTTAATGCACTTTGAGAATTCACCAGTTGGCCCATCATAGTGTTGGTAAAACTTAGCCAACTCGCCAAACTTAGCAGCATACTCCATAACTGACTTGTTCCCTTGCCTCAACTCAAGAAATTCAATCTCTTTCTTGCCACGTACATCTTCAAGAAAGTACTTCCTCAAGAACTCCCTACGGAAAAAAGCCCAAGTGACTCCTTCGCCACTAGCCTCCAATCTCTCACAAGTCTAGAGCCACCAATCATCAGCTTCAACCGCTAACTGATGAGTCCCATACCAAACCTTATGCTCTGGAGAGCAATCCATCACACGAAAGATTCGTTCAATCTCCTTTAGACAAGTCAATGCGCCATCAGGATCATGGGTACCCTTGAAAACAGGTGGATTCTTCCTCTAGAAGGTAGCCAAATTGCAAGACGCATCATTCTCACCACCATTTTGATGATGCTCCAAAGCTTGAGCCATTGCCTCCAAGGCAGCAGCAATCGTAGCATCATTCCTTCTCGCCATCTCGACTTGTCACTACATCACAAAAACAATCAGAACAAAACAATAATACATGATTGCTAACCAACTACGACACGACACGTGGCCGGACGGATCGACCTGCTCTGATACCACTAATGTAACACCCCGAATCTACCATGTAATTTATATAACAATCAGAGTAATTAAAGATACGAAAACATGCATATTCAGAGTGTCACATTTGATCAACATAAGCAAACACAACATAATGCATCAAAGCTCATATAATGGATACGTAACAATAGTCATGGGGGAATACAAAGTATCATCACAACTACGCAAAACATCGCATAATGTAGCAGCGGAACACATAAATCATAACATCTCAACATAATGAGAACTTGCTGTAACACCCCATATTTTCTATTTTAATTTAGTTATGATTTAAATTAATTATTGGAAATTAATTGGCATTTTATTGGAATTATTTAAAGATTAGGGATAAGGAAATTGTTGGGCTTATGTTGTTGTTAGTAAAGGAGGGGTGTGATGGTTAGGCCTTTTACTAAAGCTTATGCTATTTTTCATAAAATAGAGTAATTGTGGAAAAAGAGAAATTAGAACCAATTTTGGAGAAAAGAAGAGATCATGAAAGGAGCAGAGAAAAGAGAAGAGAAGAAGAAGGGCTTTCAAGATCTTTAACCAAGGTAAGGGGGGACTTTTCCGGTTAATTTCTATTATGCAATTGTAGGTAATAGAATAGATTAATATATGATTCGATTCAATTGGATATATTGGGATTGGAATTGTTAGGTTAGGAATGCTATAATTGATGAAATTGCATGATTTATTGGTTAATAATGTGTTGTATTGATGTATGATGATGTATGACAATGTAATTGATGATTATGTCTGTAATTGGTGTTTGGAATCGGTTTGTGGTGGTGGATGTGTGAAATCGCAGGTCTGTCGTAGACCTGAGAATCTGCAGAATTGCACGTCCGTTAAGCGGATGCTGTTTGTGTTTCAGAAAATTAAAGAGGCTCGCTAAGCGGAGCCAGTCCGCTAAGCGGAGGTCCAAACGTGGTTCGCCTCTATGATGCGTCGCTTGAAGCAGGGTTATTAAATTTTAATACCATAAGCGCGCTAGTGGTTGCTAAGCGAACCTGTAGTGCAGAAAATTATTAGCACTTTGAAATAGCGTATCTTTTGATCCGTGTATCCTTTCTTAGTGCCGTTTTGGGCATTGTAAAGCAAATTAAATATTTTATAAGATGAATTGGTGAGATGGGAGGTGGCCCGACTTATTTTAAAAATTGATTTAATTTCTTGTGAAATGAAATATTGTGCATATGTGTGATTGTGCGAATATGGCAATGTTTCGGTGTGATGATAGATGAATTGTGGTTATTGTTATGGTTATTATGATGAATGTGTAAATAATTGAATGATTGTGCAAACATGTACATACTTTGTCGGTGATGAAAATGGTGAGACGATGCGGTGCATCAGATCGGTGATGTTCTTAAGTATGTTATATGTGAGCATTCATTCATATGCATTCGGTGATAGATCCTGGTTGTTATAACCCAAAATTTGCCCGCATCTTTTTTCAAGAAAACTCCAATCTAAAAATTAGGAGTTTCATATAATCATGGATTTTTATTTCATAAATATCCTGACATATGAAATACTTAGTTTTTAGAATTTTTCTTATACAGTATTTTGGCTCGCTGTCGAATTTATTCTTACGCAAACGTCAAGTACTGTTTATTACTTCACACATGCTATTTATTTGAAATTTACTTACAGATAAATAGTACTGACACAATTGATCAAGAGTTAAATCTTTTGCAGGCGCAGAATCAGGAAACTCAGACTGTATTGGTAACAAGTACATTATTATTAATTTTTGTTTCCCACTAACTTTTGTACTATATTCCATTATTTTCAAAATCTTTTCAAATCTTTTTTTAAAAAAAATCAAATCTTAACTTTATTCTATACATCTCTTTTTCCCAACACTATCATACACTTTCTTTCAAATCTTACTTCCACTCAAATTTTCTTTTTTGTACGAAATCACTTCATTCCCCAACGTCTCTATCCTTCTTTTCATTCTATAAATACCTCTCATTTTTTTTCATAAAATCTCACATCAAATTCTAAACCATTTCTCAAATTTCTACTTCATATTCATCCTTTTTTCTTCCCCCGGCAAAAATGGCGAAGCGGATAGAAACGTGTTTTCTTATGGTCATCACCATTGCTACGGTGATCATGTCTTTCTTCTGTCTACATAGCCCGGAAAAATGTGGACCTGGGATGCTTACACTCCCAATCGTCTACATGTTATTGTTTGTAGCATGGGTTATTAATCGTCATTCTTAAAGTTTGCCGTATCTCTTATTTTCTTAAATGTACCGTTTATTCGTCGTACTGTTCATTATAGTATGTAATGTTTGTACTGTCAGTATTAAATGTTGTACTATTTGTCATATTGTTGCTTAATTATTCAGATAATATTTTGTCTATTTTCTGCCAGTCAAATATTCATTTTTCTGTGCATTAAATGATTTTCAGGGTTATTATCGGTAATTTTGCTCGCGTACAGTAAATAATAGTTATATATTATGTCTGTGTTTTTTAACAAGTCATGTAAATAAACTTTCATCTTTCATATAAAACAAAAAAAAAACAACAACAAAAAGAAAATTAACTTTGACTGTTGATTTTTCACTCTAACTGTTGCATTAATGCCTGAACAGTCAGTTGACAGTCAAACTACTGGCAGTACAATTCTCAGTGTTTTGTACCATCAATCAAATAAAACTATTGCAATTTCAAAATTCCAAGATTTTTGTCCTAGAAGTCTTCTGAATATCACATGATTAGCAGAGACTCAGTACTGCACAAAAATCAGGTACGCTTAACTGTCTCCTACACAAACAGTCCCTGACTAGGGTTTCTTGTTTTTTCAGGAGAAACAAGTTTTTGAGACCTCAAATGGATTTCATGGACCTCCATATATCTCAAAGTACCACCATGCAAATTTTCAAACTTCGATTCACTCAGACGCACCGTCAGCAGCTCAAACAGTCAACAGACGACCCGTTTGACCAAAAAAGTCAACAGACAGTCAAAAATGAAATTTTTTGTCAACATCCATATTTTGTCAAAGGATTCATCATTTGATCATTGGATGATCATAATTCATCAAGAAAAGATCAAAAATCAACAAAACCCTAAGATTCAAAATTAGGGTTTTCTCCTAAAAAGTCAACTGAACTTTGACTAGTCATAACTCTCTCATCCTTCATCCAAAAAATTCAAACCAAAGCTCATTTTGAAGGAAATTCAATTATCTTTCAAATGCAATTGATCCCATGGTCATTACATTCACCATTTGAAAAATATGGACAAAGACATTACAGGTCATTTTCAAAGTCAACAAAAAGACACTTTTTTCAAAAGGACACACAAGGAGCATCAAAAATCATTTTGACATGAGACCAAAGACATTGGTTAGAGGACTCTTTGAGGTTTCCAAAAAGTGCAAGATCTCCTTCATATGACAAAAATTGAGGGATTTACACTTTGTTGAAGTTGGCTAAATTTTGGGAAAATGCATAAAACCAACATTGCTCAAAAATGTATTTTTTCCAAATGGGGCCAAGTTTTCAAAGTTCAAACATGTTTTCCATGATATTGTGGGCCTCCCACGACCAAGACAAAGCCCACACCATTTTTTATCCATTTTTGGTTTAATTTTATCCTATTTTAAGATTAAATGAAAATGGAAAATGGAAGGATAATGGATAGTTTAGTTTCTAAGCATGAGTCATCCAAGAATCTTTAATTTTCTGCAGAAGATTGAGGTACAAGGCAAGATCATTGAAGAGAAGCAAGACTTGGTCAATAATTCAAAGGTTTTAATATAAAAAAAATCAAGAATTCAACAAAGGCAACCAAAGGCTTCTTGGCTTCAATTCTAAGCACAACATAGCTTAGAGTACTTTACAAATAAGAGACCACGAATTCAGAAGAGAATCTATGCTTGTAACCATACTTGTAATCACTTAAATTTTTCAAAGAAATTCCAAATTCGAATTTTGAATTCAAGTCAGTTTCAATACAAACTAAACATTCAAACACCTTCCTCAAGTATCACTGAAACTATTCCAATCATTTCCCAGCCTTGAAACCCACTGAACTAAGCACTATAGGTCACGATTTATTCAAAATAAAACCAACTCGTATCTGATCATTCAGGCATGTTTAACAAGATGTAGACATATATTTGAACTTAGCTTAATGTCCTGATCATTTCTGGACATTTAATTAAAGTTTGGGGGCCTGTACACGAAACTACCATTTTAGGGTTTCTTAGTTCAAATTTAGGGTTCTTCGCTAGAACCAAAAAAAGGACAAATTAAGGGCATGGTTGAATTTAGTAGATTGAGACGAATCGAATGGGCATGTCGCGCCAAATTTATATTCATGTTTGACCCTATTCGCTATTTTGCAGGTTCATAAGGTATCTATTACAGCGCTTTTATTACAAAAACGTTATTAAAGGTGCTGGCTGGAGGTTGAAGACGATGAGGTGTCCTCACCTCATTGGATAGAACGCGCGCGCCAGTGTTTTTGAATCCTGGGTTCCCATGTGCGCTTTCCATCATCTTTCCATGTGACCTCAATATCTGGGCCGTCTGATCTCATTAAACTCTCAATCCAACGCATCAAAACACTCATCCTTACCATGGTCTTCATTTAAATACCACACCTGATTATTATCTTTTTATTTTCTATTTTTTTTAATCTCTTTGTTAAATTAATTAAAAATAGTTTTAAAAATCCAAAAAATACACAAAAAATATTTTTAAGTTTCTAAAATAATGTTTTATTTTTGGTATAAAAATATTTTATTTTCCTTCACAATTTAAATATTTTGTATAATTAATTAGATAATATGCATATATTTATCTTTTAATTATTTTCAACCAATCAAAAATCATAAAAAAATTTGTTCTTTATATTAAATATTGTTTATATATTATAAACTAATTTTGTACATATTTTGAATAATTTTCTCTTTAAATTTTAATTATTTGTATAATTATGTATTAATTAACTTAATAAATTTCAAAAATTCCAAAAAAATTAGTTTTGTTTTAAAATTAATTAAAAAGCATTTTGAACATATTTTGAACTTAATTTTTAGGTTTAAATTTATTTTCATCTTTTTTTCCTCATTTTAATTTAATTAATCATGCATTAATTATAATTAAAATCAAATCATAAAAAATCCAAAAACATTTCTTTATTTTCTTGCAATTTAAATTCCTAGATAAATGTATAGGTTGTCAAATTCATGTAAATAGCGTAGTTTACATTTCCCGCACAATCGATGTAATAGCGTAGATTTACTTTCCGCATTTTACATTTCCGCATTTTAAATTCCAGCACATATAAACTGCGTGTATGCCAAAGATAAAATTGAACCGTTAGATCACTAACTCCGAAGATAAAATACCTGAATCAAAACACAATCACATTTGCACCTCTTAAGGTAATCCCTTTCTTATTCTTTTCAAAATCAAAGTCACATTCTATTGTTTCAAACGCAAAATCGAACCTTTGTCTATATCCGGTGAAAGGATAGATTTTTAAAGGAAATAGGATAAAGACCTTATAACTCAGGGTAGACCTCCTAATTTGCTTGCTCAAATCAAAACAAACAAATCTCTCATATATCATTGTTTTTATCAAAATAAAACTTTCAAAAAGACAATACTTTGTATATATCCAAACAAGAATCATTACGAAGTTAACGCTCTTTTTTCCAAAGCATCTTTTGAAAGATAAAAACACTTTGTATACATCCGCACAAGGATCATTACAAATTCAATTTACAAAGGTATTTGAAACCACATACGAGCATTTAAAAGCAATTGAAAACAAGTGAGCTAAGAAAATTAAAGAGCCCATGGATAACCATGGATACAAAGGGTTCTAACACCTTCCCTTTGTATAACCTACCCCCTTACCCAGAATTTCTTAAAGGTCTTTTTTCTGTTTCTTTTATAAACCTTTCTTAGTTGGATAAAATAAAAGGTCGGTGGCGACTCTCTAATTTTCAAATACGAAAGCAGAAACAAAAAAAAAGAGTCAGTTCACGTATCTCTCTGCGAGAGGTATGGCCGAAAACAGAGGTCCACAGAACTGGCGACTCTGCTGGGGACTACTTTCTAAAAACAAAATGTTTTCAAAAGGGGTTACCTTTAGAGAATAGATCACTTCGATGTTTTCAATTGTTTGACTTGATTGCTCTATTTTTCAAAGGTTTGTTTGGGTATTTTGCTTGTGTGAAAGATTCTAACCCGAATCTCGAGATACCTTAAGTATATGACAATATACCAAGGAAACTGTACGGCATGTACCGATACGGTTGATCTGGTAGTCATCATTAGTGCGATACTTTGGTTTATACTGATGTCCCTTGAAAACGATCAAGGAGTATATTAGGCTTCCGAAATGTCATTAAACACTAATTTGTCTTAGAACCTTTTCGTTGAACTTGACTTGTGGCCTATTAAGTGGTTAGCTTTGAAATTGATTGAAATTAGTTATCCTCGAGGAATATTTTGATCGACCGTCCGAGCGCCGTATTAAGGTGTTACCTCCAAGGATCATAGAACCCGAATACTATTCTAGGACAGGTTTTAACCAACTCAACTTCAGTGGGGAGGGTATCACCTATCAGCTTCATGCAAGCCTTTAAACCTAAGGCTATTGTTTGATTTGTTTGTGTGTGCCACATGTTTGACATCATAACATCATAAGCATCATAAGCATATCATTTTCTCACTAATCATGTCAAGGATCAAAGAGTTTACCTTTGTTTTGTTACTGCAGGTAATGGCTCCCGCCACCAGAGATTACATCCGAATCAACATCTCAACGGTGCCATCTGAACTGAAAAACTTAGTATCAGAATTCCCCAGGAATGTTCAATTCACCGAAAAACATGGTCACCTACTCCATTTGGTTACCTCAAAATTTGAAGAAGACATGATACGGGTCCTGTTCCAGTTCTTTGACCCTGAACATCATTGCTTTACCTTTCCAGATTACCAGTTAGTACCCACTTTGGAAGAGTTTTCTGAACTAATTGGTTTACCTGTTCAAGATCAATTACCTTTCACTGGTTTAGAAAGGATTCCAAAACCTGAAATCATCGCTGCTGCCTTACATTTGCGGAAATCAGAAATCGAGTCCAATTGGGAAACAAAGAGTGGATTTAAGGGTTTGCTTGCTAAGTTCTTAATGGAAAAGGCTCGATTACTGCTAGAAAACAAAAGTTATCCAGCTTTCGAGGAGGTTGTGGCTCTTTTGATCTATGGGTTGGTTTTATTCCCTAATCCCGACCAATTCATAAGTGTACACATTATCAACCTTTTCCTAACCCGTAACCCGGTACCAACATTGCTGGGAGACATTCTACATTCTCTACACACTCGTACCCTGAAGAAACGAGGAACTCTTATGTGCTGTATACCACTACTGGCAAGGTGGTTTACATTTCATCTTCCCCGATCAGTGTTGAGAAATGAACAAAGAATGCAATGGTCTCGCAGGATTATGTCTTTGTCTCATTCAGATATCCGGTGGAACAACTTCTTTCAAAGAGACATTACTATCATTGATCATTGTGGAGAGTACCCTAATGTGCCACTACTTGGCATCAAAGGGGGCATCACTTACAATCCCTCTTTAGCTTTACGCCAATTCGGATATGCAAGGAGCAACGGTCCTCACGACATGATTATTCATGGCATTGTGTTTGATTACGAGGATGATTCCCATAGACACCGACGAAGGTTTATACATGCATGGGGCAGTGTCTATAGAATAGAAAGCAAAACTTTGGGGCAATGGAATTCTATCCCTATGGAACCTTACCTCAGATGGGTGCGGGCTCATGCTCAGAAACTCATCATGCCATATCCCGCTATTCTACCTGTGACTATTGAGCCAGAAGTCGAAGGAGACGAACCTCAAGTTATTCTACACCCGGATATGCCAACTGACCTAGAAGTGTTACAAAAATTTTAGGTTCAACTAAAAGAGGAAAGAGACACCTTCAAGGCACACTGTCAAGACTATGAGAGAAGATTATTGGAGCTCACCGGACAACTCCAAGAAGAACAGCAGATCAACACATTCCTGGGTGCAAAGAGAAAGCGTCCATGGGAAACCTGAGGGATCATTCATTTCCTTTATTTCTGTTTTGTAAGCCCGAATGAGGCAAAGAAAAAAAAAGCAAAAAAAAAAGAAATAAATTGTTTAACTAATGTTTGTTTCTCCTTTGTTTTAACAAATCTAAACTCTAAGATCCTTGAAAACATTGCATATACATACATTGCATATACATTTCATTCATATACATTGCATATACATTTCATTCATTCATACACATTGCATAACAGGTTCACATGACGGATTTCTCATCTCCTCGCTGTTTATTTCAGTCAGAAGAGATGGAATCTGAGACAAGCATCAAGAATCTCGAAGCACAGAACGCCCAAGTTCAAGTGGCAATTCTGGAACTGGCAAAGGGGCAACAAGAACTGAAAGCCCTGATGATCAAGAAGAAAAAGAAGCCCAAAGGATCTGTAGGCTTGAGCCAACTGAAAAGAAAGATCAGAATCCCAGCCAAAAGTTCAAAAAGCCACCAATCCCTGAAATAGTCGGTGATGGTGAACAAGGAGACAATCACAATAACCAGGGTTCTGCCAAACCCTCTCTCTCTTCCAATGAAGAAGATTATCATTCTGGAGACGAACAGGATAATGACAAATACCAGCAGTTGGAAGAACGCATGAAAGCTATGGAGATACAAAAAATACCTGGTTTAGATTTCAATGATCTGGGACTCATCTCAGATGTTGTTATCCCTCCAAAGTTCAAAGTTCCTGTCTTTGCAAAATATGATGGAGTTTCTTGCCCAAAACTACATCTGAGGTCCTATATAAGGAAGATACAACCTCACACAACAAATAACAAATTGTGGATTCACTTCTTCCAAGAAAGTCTGTTGGGTACACAACTCGAGTGGTACTACCAACTGGAAAGTACAAAAGTCCATACCTGGGAAGATTTAGCTGCTGCTTTTTACAAACAGTATCAATACAATGCTGATCTTGCACCAACCCGTACTCAACTAAGGGGCATGTCCATGGCACCAAAAGAGAGTTTCAAAGGATATGCACAAAAATGGAGAGATATGGCTGGAAGGGTTCAACCACCCTTATCTGATCGCGAGCTGGTCGACATGTTCATGGGCACTTTAACTGGCCCTTTCTATAGTCATTTGCTGGGAAGCTCATCATCAGGTTTCACTGACCTGATATTGACTAGAGAACGTGTCGAAAGTGGCATTCAAAATGGAAAAATTCAAATAGGCTCTTCTTCTGGTACTACAAAAAGGCCCATCAGTGGGAGAAATGAGGTCAATACAATGCAAATTCAGAAAGGTCGCAAGAATAAGCATCACCAATCTGTAGGGGTAGTTCTAATCTCCGCATCTGCGCCTCAAAAAGATCAACAGCCAAAATATACACGACGACCAGATGCGCCAAGAAGAAATTTCACCAAAATCAACATGCCAATCTCTCAGGCATTGCAGCATTTGCTAAAAGCAGATATGATCACATTAAAAGATCCTCCAAAGAATGTCAACACTTCCTCTCCGAGTTATCGCCCCGATGCAACATGTGCGTATCACTCAAACTGTCCAGGACATGACGCAGATCACTGCTGGGCCCTGAAAAATAAAATACAAGATATGATAGATGCTGGGGAAATTGAGTTCGATCCTCCAGAACTCCAAATGTCATCACGGCACCTATGTCGAAGCATGACAAGGCTGTTAATGCTATTCTGGACACTGTTTACATCTATGATGTGAACGAATTATCAACTCCACTCCTCGAAGTCAAAGGAAAGCTAATCCAAGCTGGTTACTTTCCAGGTTGTGACCCTGATTGCTTTTATTGCACCTACTCGCCCAACGGTTGTGAAAATCTGAGAATGGGAATTCAAAAGTGGATGGATCGCCGTATCATTATGTTTGAGAGGCTCCCTTCTATGGACGTGTTATGTGAAGTCTTTGCAAACGGGATGAGGATAGAGGATGTCTCAGTAATCTCCAGCTTACCATTCAAAATCTCTGCCAAGGCTCCGTTCAAAATTTCTGCTACACTCAAAGTAGCATCAGTAATCATTGCTAGTCCAACTCCATTTCCATACTCCTCAGACAAAGCTGTCCCGTGGGGTTACGACACTAATGTTTATGTCCATGGAGTTAAACAGGATACCTCGACTAAAGAGGCCACAAAGTTAACTGCTCCAACTGTGGATAATATTGCGGGTACCAGCAAGATCACGAGAAGTGGAAGAATCTTTTCACCAGAAATTTCTCCAAATATTGCTGCTGGTCCAGTCCAGGTCCCAGTTCCTAATCAAAATGTCAACGCTCGAGGCAAAGAGCCACAAGTTGAACCAGTTCAAATACCGGTGGAAGTCACTGTTGAGGATCCATCAAAACAAGAAATGGAGGAAATATTGAAAATCATCTGTAAGAGTGATTACAATATTGTCGAGCAACTGGGGCACACTGCTTCAAAAATTTCAATGCTATCTCTGCTAAAGTATTCAGAAGCTCATGCCAAAGATCTGATGAAATTCCTGAAAGTTGCGCATGTTCCTCAAGAGATTTCGGTCGATCAATTTGAGAATTGTGTTGCCAATCTAACCGTGAGTAACAACCTTGGTTTCTCTGATATCGATCTAACCCCTGCTGGAAAGAATCACAATAAAGCCCTACATATCTCCATTGAATGTAATGGCACCACTCTATCTCATGTGCTGGTAGATAACGGTTCTTCTTTGAACGTGTTACCAAAAACAGTACTAGAAAAGCTTGACTTCAAAGGAATTATGTTACAACCAAGCGATGTTGTGGTAAGAGCCTTCGATGGGTCAACAAGAACAGTATACGGAAAGGTGAATCTCCCAATCAGAGTGGGCTCTCAGATCTTTGATTCTATCTTTTACGTAATGGAAATTCACCCAGCATATTCCTGTTTACTTGGACGCCCTTGGATACATGGGGCAAACGCTGTAACTTCTACCTTGCATCAGAAGTTGAAATATCCAGTAAAAGGAAAGATTATCACAGTCTATGGCGAAGAGGAATATGTGGTTAGTCACCTGAATAATTCCAAATATGTTGAGTTGGATGACGAATTCATCGAAACTCCCTGCCAATCTTTTGAGGTGGTCTCTCCAGATGTCTCTGCCACCAAGCATATTTCTGCTACTCCAACTACAACTATGGCTTCTCTCAAAGATGCCAAAGCTGTGATCGAAAAAGGTGATTGCACAGTATGGGGACAGCTTCTCGATATACCTTACAAGTCCGACAAGCAAGGCCTGGGCTATGATAGTGGAAATCAAAAGAATGATCAAAGTCCTTGTTCTGGAGGATTAATGTCACATTTCATCAGCCAAGGAGTAAACACCATTGAAGACGATGGAGTGTTCTTGAACCATATCATTCAGCCATATCCAGATGAAATTCCACCCATTTCCATGGGAATGTGGGATACTTCGGGAGATCCAAGCAGCGGATATAATTATCAATATACCGCACCTCAGAGTTCTTTTATTGCTATGGAAGATATTACCCCAACTGGATGGGGTGATCAATTTGAGAATGACAAAAGTCTCACAAGTCCTAACACTCAGCAATATCAGAATCCACCTAAAGAAGTATGGGATACGCTAGGAGAGCCTAGTGGCAAATATGACTTTATGGTGAAATATTCCGCTCCTCCGAGCTCACAAGTCGCCATGGAGGACATTGTCCCAACTGGATGGGATGAACATTATGACGACAATTTTACTCTTGAAGAAGCCAGGGAAACGCCAAATAACGAGGGTTATTTTCTGTCAGAATACACCCCTCACCAGGATACACAAGTCTCTATCCAAAACATCATCCCGACTGGATGGGACGGCCTTATCGAGCATCTCGCTCAGCCAACAGAGATATCTCAGCCTGGGCTCTCGTATCCAGCAGAGTATATCACTTATCCCGAAAGATCACCAACTCATTTCCCCACTAATGAAATCAATGTTGTGGAAGATGAAGAAGACAACTACAACTGGAACAGCTGGATACTCCCTGCTCACAACAATGGATTGAACAACTGGAAAGCTGAGGATGTGGTCTCCTTTGATCAGGAGTAAATGCAATTTCCTGTTTTCTTTGTGTATATTGTGCAAAGATAAAAATGGTTCCTGTACTATCGAACCATGAGCTTGAAAGCCGTGTGCCTTGCCCGAAGCACACTGGTCCTTTTATAAGGGCTTATCATATCATGATCATGTGCATTCAATAAAATCATGGGACGTTTGCATATTCAAATTTTGTGATCCTTTTTCTTTCTTTCTTTGCTTTTCAAATAGCTATGTTTTCTCACACACACTCACATAAATAACATGCAGATTCACATTCACTTTGGATCCAGTCGATAACGATTCTGCTATTGCCCGTCATGACTTTGAAAATCCGATCTACCAAACTGAGGACGAAAGTGAGGAAGATTGTGAAGTACCAAGAGAACTTGCAAGGCTGCTAGAACAAGAAGAGAAGGCTATACAACCTCATGAGGAACCAATTGAGGTTATCAACTTGGGCAGCAACGAAGAAAAGAAAGAAGTCAAAATAGGGGCTGATTTAGAACACAGTGTCAAGCAAAGACTGATTCAAATGCTGCAAGACTACGTCGAGATATTCGCCTGGTCCTATGAAGATATGCCAGGCCTTGACACGGACATTGTGGTTCATCGCCTGCCAATCAAAGAAGGTAGCACTCCAGTCAAGCAGAAACTGCGGAGGAGTAGGCCTGATATGTCAAAAAAGATCAAAGACGAGGTTGAAAAGCAATTCAATGCCGGATTCCTGAAAGTTGTAAGTTATCCTCCTTGGATAGCTAACATCGTGCCTGTACCTAAAAAAGACGGGAAAGTCAGAATGTGTGTAGACTACAGAGATCTGAACCGGGCAAGCCCCAAAGATGATTTCCCTTTACCTCACATCGATGTACTGGTTGATAATACCGCACAATGCAAGGTATTCTCCTTTATGGACAGATTCTCAGGGTACAATCAAATCAAGATGGCACCCGAAGACATGGAAAAAACAACCTTCACAACACCCTGGGGAACCTTTTGTTACAAAGTAATGCCCTTTGGTTTAAAGAACGCAGGAGCTACATATCAACGTGCAATGGTAGCTCTGTTTCATGATATGATTCATCAGGAGATAGAGGTGTATGTCGATGATATGATTGCAAAGTCCAACACCGAAGAAGAACATCTGGGTCATTTACACAAACTGTTTGACAGACTCAAGAAATACAGGTTGCGACTGAACCCAAATAAGTACCTTTGGAGTGAGATCCAGCAAACTCTTAGGTTTCATCGTCAGCAGCAAAGGTATTGAGGTTGATCCTGCCAAGGTCAAAGCCATTCAAGAAATGCCTATACCCCGTACCGAGAAACAAGTCAGAGAGTTCTTGGGACGTCTGAATTACATCGCCCGATTTATTGCCCACATGACTACTACTTGTGTGCCGATCTTCAAACTGTTGAAGAAAGATCAAGTGGAAAGGTGGAATGACAAATGCCAGTTAGCCTTCGACAAAATCAAAGAGTGTCTCCAAAAACCGCCAATCTTGCTACCACCTGTGGAAGGAAGACCCCTGATAATGTACCTAACTGTGTTAGAAGATTCAATGGGATGCGTACTGGGGCAACATGACGAGTCCGGCCGAAAGGAGCATGCAATCTACTATCTTAGCAAAAAGTTTACCGATTGTGAAACAAGATACTCACTACTCGAAAAAACTTGCTGTGCCTTAGCATGGGCGGCTCGCCGACTAAGACAGTATATGCTAAATCATACCACTTTCCTAATCTCCAAAATGGATCCTATCAAGTACGTCTTCGAAAAACCTGCTCTCTCTGGAAGAACAGCAAGATGGCAAATGATCTTAACAGAATATGACATTCAATACACTTCACAAAAAGCAATCAAAGGAAGTGTGGTAGCTGATCATCTGGCTCATCAAGCAGTGGATGATTATCAAGCATTGAACTTTGACTTCCCAGACGAAGACATTATGCTAGTCAATGACTACAAACAACCAGGTCCAGAAGAAGGACCCGAGCCAGGATCCCGGTGGACTATGGTTTTTGACGGAGCTTCTAATGCACTTGGCAATGGCATCGGAGCTGTGATCATTTCTCCTGCAGGAGGTTATACACCATTCACTGCCAGATTATGCTTCAACTGCACTAACAATATAGCTCAGTACGAAGCATGTATTCTGGGTCTTAAAGCTGCAATCGATCTAAGAATCAAATTCCTGGAAGTCTACGGAGACTCGGCTTTGGTAATTTACCAAGTCAAAGGGGAATGGGACACGAAGCACCCGAATCTAATTCCTTACAAAGAATATGTGCTGAGTCTGATTCCTTATTTCGAAGAAATCACTTTTGAACACATCCCACGCGAGGAAAATCAACTAGCTGATGCCTTAGCTACCATGTCATCCATGTTCAAAATCAGGGGGGACAATGAGGCGCCGATAATCACCATTTACAGACAAGATGAACCATCCTATTGCAATGAGATCGATGCCGAAGGAACAGAAGAAAAACCATGGTTCCATGAAGTAAAAAGATATCTCGAAGCTCAGGAGTACCCTGAAGGGGCATCCATTAACGACAGAAAGTTTCTAAGGAGGTTTGCTGCCAAATTCTTTCTAAGTAATGGAACCCTATACAAACGCAACCATGACTCGACTTTACTTCGTTGTGTAAACAAGAAGGAAGCAGAACAGGTTATGGAAGACATACACGATGGTACCTTTGGTACTCATTCAAGTGGACATACAATGGCTAAAAAGATCCTCAGAGCAGGTTATTACTGGTCTACCATGGAGACGGACTGCCATCATCATTCCAGAACCTGTCACAAATGTCAGATATATGCTGACAAAGTACATGTACCTCCAGTCCCGTTAAACGTGCTGACGGCTCCTTGGCCTTTTGCAATGTGGGGTATTGATATGATTGGAGAAATCAAGCCTACTGCCTCCAACGGACATCGCTTTATCCTAGTCGCTATTGACTACTTCACAAAGTGGGTAGAAGCAGCTTCATTTGCTTCTGTCACCAAGAATGCTGTGGCCCGATTTATCAAGCACAATCTCATTTGTCGGTATGGCATTCCTGAAAGGATCATCACGGACAATGGCACAAATCTAAACAACAGAATGATTACTGAATTTTGCACACAGTTCAAGGTCAAACATCATAATTCCTCTCCATATCGACCAAAGATGAATGGCGCGGTGGAAGCTGCCAATAAGAACATCAAGAAAATCATACAAAAGATGACAGTAACCTACAAAGACTGGCATGAGATGTTACCTTTTGCTCTTCATGGTTATCGCACATCTGCGCGTACTTCAACAGGGGCAACTCCAATCTCCTTAGTCTATGGTATGGAGGCAGTTCTTCCAATTGAAATTGAGATTCCTTCCCTAAGGATTATGAAAGAAGCCGATCTAGACGAAGACGATTGGATTCAAACACGGTTGGACCAGACAAACTTGATTGATGAGAAAAAGCTCGCAGCTATTTGTCATGGTCAATTGTACCAGAAGCGCATGATCAAAGCCTTCAACAAAAAAGTCAAAGTCAAGCATACCAAACTGGTGGCTTGGTTGTCAAACGCATCATCTTACCACAAGGTGATCCCAGAGGCAAATGGACTCCCACCTATGAGGGACCATTCGTAATCAAGAAAATATTCTCCGGCGGTGCCATGTTGCTTACCACCATGGATGGCGAGGATTTCCCACACCCTGTAAATGCGGACATAGTCAAAAAGTATTTCGCTTGAAAAGAAAAGCTCGCTAAGTTGAAAACCCGAAAGGGCAACTTAGGCAAAATGAGCGTCTCGGTGGATTGAAAACCTGAAAGGGCAATCCAGGCAAAAATTAGAGACTAAATAAAATCGTCCCGGTAGGCTGAAAACCTGAAAGGGAAGCCTAGGCAAAAGTTAGGGAATAAAGCGTACAACTATGTTCCGTTCAGCTGCCTTATCACCGTCAAGATTCAATACATCAAAGACACCGATCAGTCCAATCACTTTCTTCCAATAAGCGAGGGATGAGATGCTCGAAGACAGATTGGCAATAGCAGAATTGAAACTTGACTGGATTGTTTTCACATATCTATTTATCTTTATAAATATTTTCCAAAACTTTAGGACAACTTCCTACTTCTAGGATTGTTGTCTCCTTGTACTAATCAGCCTATCATGGCTCTTTTTCAAAAAAAAAATCAATGCATCTTAGGCTCAAAATCAACATTTTCACTTTTTCTGTTTTGAATACGTAAATGTCCCAATGATAATTTTGAATGAACATGTGCATTTGAATATGATTGATGTTTACCAGGAAAAACAGGAATAGCATTCAGGTAATGTCCCAATCCCTTGGACATCATTCCGAATCTAGCATCAAAAGAAAAATCCCCAAGAGAAATACATTTCTCAGCAAATTCCTCAAAAAAAAAGATTTCTAAACGAAGTGATTCGAGAAATCTTATCCCCCAGCAGGGCTGTTCCAGATTACTATCTCCAGAAAGTGTGATCTCCACACCAAGACTTGGTCGGATAGTGCATCGGAGGATTATGCATCTTCCTCATTCCCACTTAAAAGGGCATCAAAATCAGAACTTCCAATTACCTTTCATTCCCAAGCGATAGTCGAAGATCCTTCAACAGAGCACCATGGTTCTCAAAGAAGTTCCCCAGCCGAGGGTACTCAAACAAGACAAAAGATCATCAACAATCACAATATAGTCATATCCAGATGACTGGCGGGAATTTATTTTCCCAACTAGAAGCTTGACACGCTCACATCATACATCATATGCATCTTCATACGCATATTCATATGCATATTCATACACATATTCATACACAACATAACATGCATATTTCTCCTTTAGCTCGAGAATATCTTACATTACATGCATCACAAACATTGCATATCACTAACTTGATTTTTTCAGGCAGACGGATATCTTCAACAAAGATGTTCTCAGTCACATGCAGTGTTCCACTGAATTCTTTTCAGATAAGCAGTCCTCTCAGATATAATCAAGCCGAAGATTCATTCTGAAAAGATCTCTCTTTCCAAATCACTTATCAACTCAAAAAACAAGTAACACAGATCAAAGTCGATACCTCAGACGGTTCCAAAACGATCTATCATCGAAGATCTAAAGCTGATACCTCAGACGGTTCCAGAATGATCTACCATCGAAGATTCAAAGTCGATACCTCAGACGGTTCCAGAACGATCTATCATCGAAGATCTAAAGCTGATACCTCAGACGGTTCCATAACGATCTACCATCGAAGATCCAAAGCTGATACCTCAGACGGTTCCAGAACGATCTACCATCGAAGATCTAAAGCTGATACCTCAGACGGTTCCAGAACGATCTACCATCGAAGATCTAAAGCTGATACCTCAGACGGTTCCACAATGATCAACTTCCAAAATCTAAAACGGAAAAATTTTGGACAAATTCCGTAACGATCATCCTCCTAGACTTAAAGCGGTAACCTTGGACGGTTCCGAAATAGTCAGCACAAAGACTTTCAAATCCTTCATCAAGATATAATCAATGAATTCATTCTGATGAACAAACCATCAACACAATTGCCAGATGGCATCTGAAAGCCCATCTCAGGTAATGTTTCAATCTTCCAACAACATTTCTCAGACAACATTCAAATGCAACTTCCAACATCTCTTCTGATCAAGGTAAGTGCAAATTTTCAGGGCATCTAAAATATTCAATCATCTTCCACCTTCAGATTTCAGACAATCTCTTCAGGTTTAAGAATATTGAATAGGGGCAACTGTTATACCCCAAAATTTGCCCGCATCTTTTTTCAAGAAAACTCCAATCTAAAAATTAGGAGTTTCATATAATCATGGATTTTTATTTCATAAATATCCTGACATATGAAATACTTAGTTTTTAGAATTTTTCTTATACAGTATTTTGGCTCGCTGTCGAATTTATTCTTACGCAAACGTCAAGTACTGTTTATTACTTCACACATGCTATTTATTTGAAATTTACTTACAGATAAATAGTACTGACACAATTGATCAAGAGTTAAATCTTTTGCAGGCGCAGAATCAGGAAACTCAGACTGTATTGGTAACAAGTACATTATTATTAATTTTTGTTTCCCACTAACTTTTGTACTATATTCCATTATTTTCAAAATCTTTTCAAATCTTTTTTTAAAAAAAATCAAATCTTAACTTTATTCTATACATCTCTTTTTCCCAACACTATCATACACTTTTTTTCAAATCTTACTTCCACTCAAATTTTCTTTTTTGTATGAAATCACTTCATTCCCCAACGTCTCTATCCTTCTTTTCATTCTGTAAACACCTCTCATTTTTTTTCATAAAATCTCACATCAAATTCTAAACCATTTCTCAAATTTCTACTTCATATTCATCCTCTTTTCTTCCCCCGGCAAAAATGGGGAAGCGGATAGAAACGTGTTTTCTTATGGTCATCACCATTGCTACGGTGATCATGTCTTTCTTCTGTCTACATAGCCCGGAAAAATGTGGACCTGGGATGCTTACATTCCCAATCATCTACATGTTATTGTTTGTAGCATGGGTTATTAATCGTCATTCTTAAAGTTTACCGTATCTCTTATTTTCTTAAATGTACCGTTTATTCGTCGTACTGTTCATTATAGTATGTAATGTTTGTACTGTCAGTATTAAATGTTGTACTATTTGTCATATTGTTGCTTAATTATTCAGATAATATTTTGTGTGTTTTCTGCCAGTCAAATATTCATTTTTCTGTGCATTAAATGATTTTCAGGGTTATTATCGGTAATTTTGCTCGCGTACAGTAAATAATAGTTATTTATTATGTCTGTGTTTTTTAACAAGTCATGTAAATAAACTTTCATCTTTCATATAAAACAAAAAAAACAACAACAAAAAGATAATTAACTTTGACTGTTGATTTTTCACTCTAACTGCTACATTAATGCCTAAAACAGTCAGTTCACAGTCAAACTACTGGCAGTACAATTCTCAGTGTTTTGTACCATCAATCAAATCAAACTATTGAAATTTCAAAATTCCAAGATTTTTGTCCTAGAAGTCTTCTGAATATCACATGATTAGCAGAGACTCAGTACTGCACAAAAATCAGGTACGCTTAACTGTCTCCTACACAAACAGTCCCTGACTAGGGTTTCTTGTTTTTTCAGGAGAAACAAGTTTTTGAGACCTCAAATGGATTTCATGGACCTCCATATATCTCAAAGTACCACCATGCAAATTTTCAAACTTCAATTCACTCAGACGCACCGTCAGCAGCTCAAACAGTCAACAGACGACCCGTTTGACCAAAAAAGTCAACAGACAGTCAAAAATGAATTTTTTTGTCAACATCCATATTTTGTCAAAGGATTCATCATTTGATCATTGGATGATCATAATTCATCAAGAAAAGATCAAAAATCAACAAAACCCTAAGATTCAAAATTAGGGTTTTCTCCTAAAAAGTCAACTGAACTTTGACTAGTCATAACTCTCTCATCCTTCATCCAAAAAATTCAAACCAAAGCTCATTTTGAAGGAAATTCAATTATCTTTCAACTGCAATTGATCCCATGGTCATTACATTCACCAGTTGAAAAATATGGACAAAGACATTACAGGTCATTTTCAATGTCAACAAAAAGACACTTTTTTCAAAAGGACACACAAGGAGCATCAAAAATCATTTTGACATGAAACCAAAGACATTGGTTAGAGGATTCTTTGAGGTTTCCAAAAAGTGCAAGATCTCCTTCATATGACAAAAATTGAGGTATTTACACCTTGTTGAAGTTGGCTAAATTTTGGGAAAATGCATAAAACCAACATTGCTCAAAAATGTATTTTTTCCAAATGGGGCCAAGTTTTCAAAGTTCAAACATGTTTGCCATGATATTGTGGGCCTCCCACGACCAAGACAAAGCCCACACCATTTTTATCCATTTTTGGTTTAATTTTATCCTATTTTAAGATTAAATGAAAATGGAAAATGGAAGGATAATGGATAGCTTAGTTTCTAAGCATGAGTCATCCAAGAATCTTTAATTTTCTGCAGAAGATTGAGGTACAAGGCAAGAGCATTGAAGAGAAGCAAGACTTGGTCAATAATTCAAAGGTTTTAATATAAAAAAAAATCAAGAATTCAACAAAGGCAACCAAAGGCTTCTTGGCTTCAATTCTAAGCACAACATAGCTTATAAATAGCTTAGAGTACTTCACAAATAAGAGACCACGAATTCAGAAGAGAATCTATGCTTGTAACCATACTTGTAATCACTTAAATTTTTCAAAGAAATTCCAAATTCGAATTTTGAATTCAAGTCAGTTTCAATACAAACTAAACATTCAAACACCTTCCTCAAGTATCACTGAAACTATTCCAATCATTTCCCAGCCTTGAAACCCACTGAACTAAGCACTACAGGTCACGATTTATTCAAAATAAAACCAACTCGTATCTGATCATTCAGGCATGTTTAACAAGATGTAGACATATATTTGAACTTAGCTTAATGTCCTGATCATTTCTGGACATTTAATTAAAGTTTGGGGGCCTGTACACGAAACTACCATTTTAGGGTTTCTTAGTTCAAATTTAGGGTTCTTCGCTAGAACCAAAAATAGGACAAATTAAGGGCATGGTTGAATTCAGTAGATTGAGACGAATCGAATGGGCATGTCGCGCCAAATTTATATTCATGTTTGACCCTATTCGCTATTTTGCAGGTTCATAAGGTATCTATTACAGCGCTTTTATTACAAAAACGTTATTAAAGGTGTTGGCTGGAGGTTGAAGACGATGAGGTGTCCTCACCTCATTGGATAGAACGCGCGCGCCAGTGTTTTTGAATCCTGGGTTCCCATGTGCGCTTTCCATCATCTTTCCATGTGACCTCAATATCTGGGCCGTCTGATCTCATTAAACTCTCAATCCAACGCATCAAAACACTCATCCTTACCATGGTCTTCATTTAAATACCACACCTGATTATTATCTTTTTATTTTCTATTTTTTTAATCTCTTTGTTAAATTAATTAAAAATAGTTTTAAAAATCCAAAAAATACACAAAAAATATTTTTAAGTTTCTAAAATAATTTTTTATTTTTTGGTATAAAAATATTTTATTTTTCTTCATAATTTAAATATTTTGTATAATTAATTAGATAATATGCATATATTTATCTTTTAATTATTTTCAACCAATCAAAAATCATAAAAAAATTTGTTCTTTATATTAAATATTGTTTATATATTATAAACTAATTTTGTACATATTTTGAATAATTTTCTCTTTAAATTTTAATTATTTGTATAATTATTTGTATAATTATGTATTAATTAACTTAATAAATTTCAAATCAATTTCAAAAATTCCAAAAAAATTAGTTTTGTTTTAAAATTAATTAAAAAGCATTTTGAACATATTTTGAACTTAATTTTTAGGTTTAAATTTATTTTCATCTTTTTTTCCTCATTTTAATTTAATTAATCATGCATTAATTATAATTAAAATCAAATCATAAAAAATCCAAAAACATTTCTTTATTTTCTTGCAATTTAAATTCCTAGATAAATGTATAGGTTGTCAAATTCATGTAAATAGCGTAGTTTACATTTCCCGCACAATCGATGTAATAGCGTAGATTTACTTTCCGCATTTTACATTTCCGCATTTTAAATTCCAGCACATATAAACTGCGTGTATGCCAAAGATAAAATTGAACCGTTAGATCACTAACTCCGAAGATAAAATACCTGAATCAAAACACAATCACAATTGCACCTCTTACGGTAATCCCTTTCTCATTCTTTTCAAAATCAAAGCCACATTCTATTGTTTCAAACGCAAAATCGAACCTTTGTCTATATCCGGTGAAAGGATAGATTTTTAAAGGAAATAGGATAAAGACCTTATAACTCAGGGTAGACCTCCTAATTTGCTTGCTCAAATCAAAACAAACAAATCTCTCATATATCATTGTTTTTTTCAAAATAAAACTTTCAAAAAGACAATACTTTGTATATATCCAAACAAGGATCATTACGAAGTTAACGCTCTTTTTTCCAAAGCACCTTTTGAAAGATAAAAACACTTTGTATACATCCGCACAAGGATCATTACAAATTCAATTTACAAAGGTATTTGAAACCACATATGAGCATTTAAAAGCAATTGAAAACAAGTGAGCTAAGCAAATTAAAGAGCCCATGGATAACCATGGATACAAAGGGTGCTAACACCTTCCCTTTGTATAACCTACCCCCTTACCCAGAATTTCTTAAAGGTCTTTTTTCTGTTTCTTTTATAAACCTTTCCTTAGTTGGATAAAATAAAAGGTCGGTGGCGACTCTCTAATTTTCAAATACGAAAGCAGAAACAAAAAAAAAGAGTCAGTTCACGTATCTCTCCGCGAGAGGTATGGCCGAAAACGGAAGTCCACACTGGTGATGTTTGAATCGATGGTGGACATAATTCCCATTGTGGAATTAGTGTCGGTAGGGCCGTATCTCGATGAGGTTTAGATCGGTCAGGTGGATTATTTCCACAATTTATTGGTACCACATGCATAGTGTCAGTTGGTCATATGCATTGTTGTCATAACATGATTGAATCGATTTCTGTGTTATGTTTGATGTGTAATTGTTGTGGTTGATGAATGATGATTGAAATATGAATATATGAAAAATTGGGTGAATGATATATTATGATGTTTTGTTGCTTATGAATGCATAACAATGATTAATTGTGAATGAGACTCACCCTTACTTGTTGACATTTTTCAGATTGAGGAGTTGCGACATTAGTGCTCGGTGAGGATGACTCATAGAGTTTATCCGTTATTTTGGGTCGTGTCGGTCATGCTATGATCTTGTAACATTGGGGAACAATAGTTTTAGAGTTTGATGAGATTACTCTATTTTTATTGGTGTTGGATTTTATTTCCATTGGTTGTATTGGCGATGTTTTCTTTCCGCTGTGATGAACATGATTATGTTTTGAAGTTTCGTTTCCTAATGAAGCATGACTTAAGACTATGGCTGGTTGAATTGTTTTTTTTAAATAATTGTGGCACCCTTGTTTCATGTTTTACTCTGATTTATCTATTAATTGACGCGGGGTTTAGAAGGGTGTTACACTTGCCAACATGGCATCCATAAAATGTCATGTCATCATACGAGTTAATATCAAAATCCAACAAATACAGGGTAACATAAAGCGACACAAACGACGAAACCCCCCATGTGCTATGTATCAGAGCATAAGACATACCGACACGAACAATAAGCTAACATCTACTCGTCATCGGTACCTGTAAGTTACCACCGAAGAGGTAACATACAACAGAAGGGGTGAGATATCATTCACTATAAAGAAACGTATGATAATACTTATAGCAGAAAAATAATAATCATGCACATTCACCACTTCTCAACATATGTATTTTTGCAACAATCATATATATTATCAATTATCCAGGCTATATAGTATTAAAGCAACATAGGATTCAAACATCATTTACATCATATAACAAATGCAACATATTCATCATTGCATAATACCAAAATATAACTCCATATATAACTCGTCATAATGCACATGCATGTGGTACCATTTGGAGTAAAATTCCCACTTCGCTTTTGCCATTAGGGCCACTTTGCATTTGCCATTTTCCGGCCATCGTCACATTTTCCATTAAGGCCACTTCACATTTATGCAATGGATGAGACTCAATGATGCAACATCCATATTCACGTCATTTATCACATAACAACTAAACATCATCAATTCAATGTCGCAATTTAACGACAACCACAATATCATTACTGTTCATAATAATGAATCACTTCGTAATCACGTCACTTGTCATTTTAAAGCACAATAATATCAATTTACATCATATAAAGCCATCAAGGAAGAAATACAATTTTCAAAACATTGTTAAGGGCTATTCAATTATATATCATCGTATAGGAATTAATTTCAGCTTCACATAGGTTCAAACGACATATAAAACGGATCTACGAATCAAAAGTTACGCATATTTGAGTTTCCCCAAATCTGCTTCAGTTCGCGGCGCGATGACACAAGTTTTGCTGTTCGCGGGGCGAACCGAACGAAAATCAGAATTTCAGTTCAACTAACAACTACGGATTCCAATAAAAAATCACCCAAAATCTCATTCCAGACCAGTTCCAACACATATTAGTGATACCTAGCATGTAACTACTCATGGGCAATCATTATAACATTATTCAACATAACAATTCACAAAAACCCAATTGATTTCACTCAAAACCTAACATTTATTTCAATACATATAACCCCTAAATCCCACCATAAACTATGATCATACATACCTTTAGAATGAAAGAACCCCACCCTTACCTTGATTAGATTGAAGGAACCTCTAAATCTTCAATGGGTTCTCCTAGTTTCTCCTCTTCCTCCTTTCTCTTTTCCCTTTCTCTTATTTCCCAAATAACCTCTAATTCTCATAAAACCCTATTTTTGTTAAATCCTTACTATTTTATTATTACTAGTGGGCTCTAATTAACACCCCACTCTTACTAACACCAACTTAGGCCCTAATGCCAATTGTCTTACTAACTTAAGTTATTTACTAACAACATTAGCATAAAAAGTCAATTAATCACGTAATCACTTAATTCACATATAATCACTCAAATAATACGAAAATTTATCAATCACATAATTAAATAAATAATGTGATTAAAAACGGGGCGTTACAATTCCCATATTAGGAGAAGGGGGCGGGCGGCCCTTGACTATGAGGTGGGTGCCCTGGCCTTATAAAGTCCCCCTTTTTTGGGACGTGGGTTAGGTGTTGGGGGTGGGGGCGTCACCACTATGGGGTGGGCGCCCCAGTCAGTGAAGGTGGTCCACAATTTGTAATTTTTTTGTCTCATTGAATAAAATGATGGTGATAAAGTGTCATAGCTACATATATCTTTACATGAAAAATGAATAATTGGTTTTTGGTTAAACCACTTGTATACCAGAGTGATTAATACGGTATCAGTAGGATAACTAGATTAATAGAATATGTTGCAAATAATTGGTACTGTGGGGGAAGTTAAATTAACAGAGTTGATCAATAGCACATGAAAGTATATTTGGAAATATAGGTGTAAGTAACAGATGTAGCTTACCAGTTGTAATATATCAGTAGTAGAGGATTAATTAGTGTAGTAGTATAGTGTAGCAGTATAACTGAATCATGTTGAAACATAAACAATTGTGATAGCAGAGACTGGACTTGACATTAAATAGTGAACTGAAATAAATAAATGGTAGACCAGAACTAATTTAGGCGAGTAGAATAATTTAGGCGAGTCCGGAATTGATTCGGTATCCGTGAATTGGCGACATTTGGCGATGTTTTGGCGATATGCATGTTATGCTATATTGTAATTTTGTGAATCGCGGGAAAATAATGTGACGTTTATTTATCAATAATTAATGATATATTTTGGTGATATAGGCGAATGCCTTTGTGACGATATTTATCGACGTGTTTGTGATTATTGTGAAATGCATTAAATAAAGCGACGTTGAGTTACCCTGATGATCAGTAATATTTGTGATATAGGCGTATGCCTCGCGACATTGTTTTGCGATGTTTGTGATTTGTGCATTTCATCAATGTCTCATGATTTGCATGTTTTAGCGACGACTTGGATTGGCAAACAACGACGAAGGCTTATGTCTGTTTTGATGCCTCTATTTATTGGCAATTGGCGATGGGGGCTGAAGCCTTGGGTACCACATGCATGTGCATTTGTTAGAGTCGCATTTCATTTGTATGGTCATGAGGTTATGTGTTTTGATGTGTGAACTTATGTGACTTGTTGTGAACTTTGAATATGACCTTATGTGAGATATTGTGACTTGTGTTGTTGATTGAAATTGTGAAGTAAACTAGACGGTAACGATTATACCTCAAAGTGATAATTATTATAACTTGAACCTGAATATACTATTTATCATCACCCTGTTTATATGGTTTGACATCTCACCCCTTTCTTTTGTTTCGCCGTTACCTTTATACTAGTAACATGCAGGTGATAGCTTTGACGAAGATTTAGACGTTGTGAGTCGAGTCGGTGGTCGCTCTGATACGTAGCTGTGGACCTCCGTTTTTTCTCCGGCCATACCTCTGAGCGGGAGAGATACGTGAACTGACTCTTTTTTATCGCTTATGCTTTCGCATTTTTTTTGAAAATTCACAGAGTCGCCACCGACCTTTTATTTTATCCAATTAAGGAAAGGTTTATAAAAGAAACAGAAAAAAGACCTTTAAGAAATTCTGAGTAAGGGGGTAGGTTATACAAAGGGAAGGTGTTAGCACCCTTTGTATCCATGGTTATCCATGGGCTCTTAAGTTTGCTTAGCTCACTTGTTTTTCGATCACTTTTCAATTGCTTTAGAATGCTCATATGTGGTTTCAAATACCTTTGTAAATTGAATTTGTAATGATCCTTGTGCGGATGTATACAAAATGTTTGTTTATCTTTCGAAAGATGTTTTGAAAAGAACGTTAACTTTGTAATGATCCGTGTTTGGATGTATACAAAATATTATCTTTTTGGAAAGTTTTGTTTTGAAAAAACAATAGTGTATGAGAATTTTGTTTGTTTTGATTTGAGCAAGCAAACTAGGAGGTCTACCCTGAGTTGTAAGGTCTTTATCCTTATTTCCTTTAAAAATCTATCCTTTTACCGGATACAAACAAAAGGTTCGATTTTGTACTCGAAACAGTGGAATTTTGACTTTGATTTTGAAAAGAATGAGAAGGGATTACCTTAAAAGGTGCAAGTGTGATTGTGTTTGTATTCAGATATTTTATCTTTGAAGTTAGTGATCTAACGGTTCAATTTTATCTTTGACATACACGCAGTTTATATTAGCTGGAAATTAAAATGCGGAAATGTAAAGTGCGGAAAGTAAATCTACGCCATTACATCGATTGTGCAGGAAATGTAAACTAGCCTATTTACATGATTTTGACATCCTATACTTTTATCTAGGAATTTAAATTGCAAGAAAAATAAAAGGCATGTTTTTGGATTTTTTTTTTATGATTGATTTTAATTATAATTAATGCATGATTAATTAAATTAAAATGAAGAAAAAAGATGAAAATATATTTAAACCTAGAATTTAAGTTTAAAATATGTACAAATATTTGTCAATTAATTTTAAAACAAAACTAATTTTTTTGGAATTTTTGAAATTGATTTGAAATTGATTAAGCTAATTAAAACATAATTATGCAAATAATTATACAAATAATTAAAACTTAGAGAGAAAATTATTCAAAATATGTACAAAATCAGTTTATAATATATAAAAAATATTTAACATAAAGAACAATTTTTTTTATGATTTTTTGATTGGTTGAAAAATAATTAAAAAGCAAATATATAAATATATACTAATTAATTATGCAAAATATTGAAATTATGAAGAAAAATAAAATATTTTTATTTCAGAAAATAATATATTATTTTAGAAGTCTAAAAATATTTTTTGTATATTTTTTGGATTTTTAAAACTATTTTTAATTAATTTAACAAAGAAATTAAAATAAAATAGAAAATAAAAGGATACTAATCAGATGTGGTATGCATGTGAGGGAACATGGTAAGGATGAGCGTTTTGGAACATTAGATGAGCTGTTAATGAGATCAGATGGTGATTAGAGTGAGGGACCATAGCACGTGGAACACCTGCAAAACACTGAATCCAAGGTCAGTTTAAAAAATCACGCGCGCGCCCTCCAGCCAATCAGAGGACGCCACGCATCATCTTCTTCCTCAGGATGGGTCTTTTACACCTCTCAATTGCAGATGGTGTAAAAACTCCAACCTTTTACACCTGTTGAAAATAACGAATGCAAGCAAACATTAATATAAATTTGGCGCGATGCCATGGTTCAATTCGTCTTGCTCACGCGAGTTTAATGGTACCACTTAGAACCTGTAATTTTGCTTATTTCAGAAAGCCCTAATTTGGAGAGTATGAACCCTAAAATGGTAACTTCGTATATAAGCAACCAAACCTTAATTAAATGTCCAGAAACGATCTACACACCATACTAAGTTCAAATATATGTCTACATCTTGCTAGATATGCGTGTGTTATGAGATATGAGTTAGTTTTAGTTTGAACAAACCGTGGCCTAGGTAGCTCGATTTATGAGGTTTCAAGATTTGGAAATGATTGAGATATGTTCAGTGATGCTTGAGGAAGGTATTAGAATGTTTAGTTTGTATGGAAAGTGACTGGAATTCAAAATTCGAATTTGAAATTTCTTTGAAAAGTTTAAGTGATTACAAGTATGTTACAAGCAGAATTCTGGCTATGATTTCGTGTGTCTTTTATTGTGAAGTGTTATAGCCTTTATATAGACTATGTTGTGCTTAGAATTGAAGCCAAGAAGCCTTTAGTTGCCTTTGTGGAATTCTTGATTTTTTTATATTAAAAACCTTTGAATTATTGACCAAGTCTTCTTCTCTTCAATGCTCTTGCCTTGTACTTCAATCTTCTGCAGAAAATTGAAGATTCCTTTGATGACTCATGCTTAGATTGTAAGCTACATATTATCCTTCCATTTTCCTTTTTAAATTTAATCTTATATGTGATAAAATTAAATAAAAAATGGATAAAAATGATGTGGGCTTTGTCTTGGTCGTGGGAGGCCCATTATATTATGGAAATGATGTTTGAACCATGAAAACTTGGCCCCATTTGGAAAAAATACATTTTTGAGCAATGTTGGTTTCATGCATTTTCCTAAAATTTAGCCAACTTCAATAAGGTGTAAATCCCTCAATTTTTGTCATATGAAGGAGTTCTTGCACTTTTTGGAAACCTCAAAGAGTCCTCTAACCAATGTCTTTGGTCTCATGTCAAAATGATTTTTGATGCTCCTTATGTGTCCTTTTGAAAAAAGTGTCTTTTTGTTGACTTTGAAAATGACCTGTAATGTCTTTGGTCATATTTTTCAAATGGTGAATGCAATGACCATGGGATCAATTGCATTTGAAAGATAATTGAATTTCCTTCAAAATGAGCTTTGGTTTGAATTTTTTGGATGAAGGATGAGAGAGTTATGATCAGTCAAAGTTGAGTTGACTTTTCAGGCAAAAACCCTAATTTTGAATCTTAGGGTTTTGTTGATTTTTGATCTTTCCTTGATGAATTATGATCATCCAATGATCAAATGATGAATCCTTTGACAAAATATGGACTTTGACAAAAAATTTCATTTTTGACTGTCTGTTGACTTTTTGGGTCAAACGGGTCGTCTGTTGATTGTTTGAGCTGCTGACGGTGCGTCTGAGTGAATTGAAGTTTGAAAATTTGTATGATGGTACTTTGAGATATATGGATGTGCATGAAATCCATTTGAGGTCTCAAAAACTTGTTTCTCCTGTAAAAACAAGAAAACCCTAGTCAGGGACTGTTTGTGTAGGAGACAGTTAAGCGTACCTGATTTTTGTGCAGTGTTGAGTCTCTGCTAATCGCGTGATATTCAGAAGACTTCTAGAACAAAAATCTTGGAATTTTGAATTGTAAAATATTGATTTGATTGATGGTACAAAACACTGAGAATTGTACTGCCAGCAGTTTGGCTGTCAACTGACTGTTCAGGTATTGACGTAGCAGTTAGAGTGAAAAATCAACAGTCAAAGTTAATTTTCTTTTTTTTTTTTGTTTTTGTTTTATGTGAAAGATTAATGTTTATTTACATGACTTGTTAAAAAAACACAGACATAATAAATAACTAATATTTACTGTACGCGAGCAAAATTACCGATAATAACCCTGAAAATCATTTAATGCACAGAAAAAATGAATATTTGACTGGCAGAAAACACATAAAATATTATCTGAGTAATTAAGCAATATTGTGACAAATAGTACAACATTTAATACTGACAGTACAAATATTACATACTATATTGAACAGTACGACGAATAAACGGTACATTTAAGAAATAAGAAATACGGCAAATTTTAAGAATGACGATTGATAACCCATGCTACAAATAGTAACATGTAGATGATTGGGAGCATAAGCATCCCAGGTCCACAGTGTTCCGGGCTATGTAGACAGAAGAAAGACATGTTCACCGTAGCAATGGTGATGACCATAAGAAAACACGTTTCCCACCGCTTCGCCATTTTGTCGGGAAAGAAGAAAGGATGGATTATGAAGTAGAAATTTGAGAGATGAATTAGAATTTGATGTGAGATTTTTATGAGAAAATGAGAGGTATTTATAGAGTGGAAAGAAGGATAGAGACGTTGGGGAATGATGTGATTCCGTACAAAAGGAGAATTTGAGTGGAAGTGAGATTTGAAAGAAAGTGTATGATAGTGTTGGGAAAAAGAGAGATGTAGAGAATAAAGTTAGGATTTGATTTTTGAAAAAGAGATTTGAAAAGATTTTTGAAAATAATGGAATATAGTACAAAAATTAGTGGGAAACAAAAGATAATAATAATCTACTTGTTACCAGTACAGTCTGAGTTTCCTGATTCTGCGCCTGCAAAAAGATTTAACTCTGTACCAATTGTGTCAGTACTATTTATCTGTAAATAAATAAATAGCATGTGTGAAGTAATAAACAGTATTTGGCGTTTGCGTAAGAATAAATTCAACTGCAAGCCAAATTACTGTATAAGAAAAATTCTAAAAACTAAGTGTTTCATATGTCAGGATATTTGTTGAAGTCAAATCCATGATTATATGAGACTCTTAATTTCCAGATTGGAGTTTTCTTGAAAAAAGATGTGGGCAAATTTTGGGGTATAACAGTTGCCCCTATTCAATCTTCTTAAACCTGAAGAGATTGTCTGAAATCTGAAGGTAGAAGATGATTGAATATTTAGATGCCCTGAAAATTTGCACTTACCTTGATCAGAAGAGATGTTGGAAGTTGCATTTGAATGTCGTCTGCGAAATGTTGTTGGCAGATTGGAACATTACCTGAGATAGGCTTTCAGATGCCACCTGGTAAATGGGTTGATGGTTTGTTCATCAGAATGAATCCATTGATTATATCTTGATGAAGGATTTGAAAGTCTTTGTGTTGACTGTTTCGGAACCGTCCAAGGTTACCGCTTTAAGTCTAGGAGGATGATTGCTACGGAACTTGTCCAAAGTTTTTCCGCTTTAGATTTTGATCATTGTGGAACCGTCTGAGGTATCATCTTTAGATCTTTGATGTTAGATCGTTCTTGAACCGTCTGAGGTATCGACTTTAGATCTGCAATGTTAGATCGTTCTGGAACCGTCTGAGGTACCAACTTTAGATCTGTGATGCTAGATCGTTCTGGAACCGTCTGAGGTATCAACTTTAGATCTGCGATGTTAGATCGTTCTGGAACCGTCTGAGGTATCAACTTTAGATCTGCAATGTTAGATCGTTCTGGAACTGTCTGAGGTATCAACTTTTAGATCTGCAATGTTAGATCATTCTGGAACCGTCTGAGGTATCGACTTTAGATCTTCAATGTTAGATCGTTCTGGAACCGTCTGAGGTATCAACTTTAGATCTGCAATGCTTGTTTTTGAGTTGATAAGTGATCAGAATGAATCTTCGGCTTGATTATATCTGAGAGAACCGTTCATGGAATTCAGGTGAACACTGCATGTGATTGAGAATATCTTTGTTGAAGATATCCGTCTACCTGAAAAATCAAGTTAGTGATATGCAATGTTTATGATGCATGTAAATGTGAGATATTCCCGAAGAAATATGCATGTGATGTTGTGTATGAATATGCGCATGATGCATGATATATGATGTATGATGTATGATGTATGATGTATGATGTATGATGTATGATGTATGAATGTATGAATGTATGAATGTATGAATGTATGAATGTGAATATGAATGTGTGATGTATGAATATGATGTCAAGCTTCTATTTGGGAAAATAAATTTCCGTCAGTCATCTGGATATGACTATATTTGTGATTGTTGATGATCTTTTGTCTTGTTTGAGTACCCTCGGCTGGGGAAATTCTTTGAGAACCACGGTACTCTGTTGAAGGACTTTTGACTATCACTTGGGAATGAAAGGTAGCTGGAAGTTCTGATGCCCTTTCAAGTGGGAATGAGGAAGATGCATAATCCTCCGATGCACTATCTGACCAAGTCCGGGTGCGGGGATCACACCTTCTGAAGATAGTAATCTGGAACAACCCTGCTGGGGGATAAGACTTCTTTTGAAGAGAAAATCTTTTTGAGGAATTTGCTGAGAAATGTGTTTCTCTTGGGGATTTTCTTCTGATGGAATGATGTCCAGATAACTGGGACATTTCCTGAATGCTATTCCTGTTTTTCCTGGTAAACATCAATCATATTCAAATGCACATGTTCATTCAGAATTATCATTGGGACGTTTACGTATTTAAAACAGAAAAAGTGAAAATAGTGATTTTTGAGCCTAAGCTGCATTGATTTTTGAAAAAGAGCCATGATAGGCTGATTAGCACAGGGAGACAACAATCCTAGAAGTAGGAAATTGTCAGAAAGCTTTGGAAAATATTTATGAAGATAAATAGCTATGTGAAAATGATCCAGTCAAGTTTCAATTCTGCTATTGCCAATCTGTCTTCGAGCATCTCATCCCTCACTTGTTGGAAGAAAGTAATTGGACTGATCGGTGTCTTTGAGGTGTTGAATCTTGATGGTGAGTAGGCAGCTGAACGGAACATAGTTGTATGCTTCACTCCCTAACTTTTGCCTAGGCTGCCCTTTCAGGTTTTCAGCCTATCGGGATAGTATTTGTTTAGTCTCTAATTTTTGCCTGGACCGCCCTTTCGGGTTTTCAATCCACCGAGACGCTCATTTTTTGCCTAAGTTGCCCTTTCAGGTTTTCAACTTAGCGAGCTGCTTTTTTTCTTTTTAAGCGAAGTATTTTTTGACTATGTCAGCATTCACAGGGTGTGGGAAATCCTCACCATCCATGGTGGTAAGCAACATGGCGCCGCCGGAGAATATTTTCTTGATTATGAATGGTCCCTCGTAGGTGGGAGTCCATTTGCCTCTGGGATCACCTTGTGGTAAGATGATGCGTTTGACAACCAAGCCACCAGTTTGGTATGCTTGACTTTTGACTTTTTTGTTGAAGGCTTTGATCATACGCTTTTGGTATAGCTGACCATGACAAATAGCTGCGAGCCTTTTTTCATCGATCAAGTTTATCTGGTCCAACCGTGTTTGAATCCAATCGTCTTCGTCTAGATTGGCTTCTTTCATAATCCTTAGGGAAGGAATCTGAATTTCAATTGGAAGAACTGCCTCCATACCATAGACTAAGGAGAATGGAGTTGCCCCTGTTGAAGTACGCGCAGATGTGCGATAACCATGAAGAGCAAAAGGTAACATCTCATGCCAGTCTTTGTAGGTTACTGTCATTTTTTGTATGATTTTCTTGATGTTCTTGTTGGCAGCTTCCACCGCGCCGTTCATCTTTGGTCGATATGGAGAAGAATTATGATGTTTGATCTTGAACTGTGTGCAAAGTTCAGTAATCATTCTGTTGTTTAGATTTGTGCCATTGTCCATGATAATCCGTTCAGGGATGCCGTACCGACAAATGAGATTGTATTTGATGAACCGGGCCACCACATTTTTGGTGACAGAAGCAAATGAAGCTGCTTCTACCCACTTTGTGAAGTAGTCAATAGCGACCAGGATAAAGCGATGTCCGTTGGAGGCAGTAGGTTTGATTTCTCCAATCATATCA